>NW_008340872.1:2080293-2115293 GCF_000622305.1 Nannospalax galili | reverse complement strand
CCACATGGTGAGGTAGGGCATACCCTAGAGGCTCACTCATTTTTGGTCATAACATGTCCACATGGTGCATTTAATCCTCTGCAATTTAATATTTGATAATTCTATTTATCTCATAGTGACTTGTGTACACGTCATCTAAAATTAAAGCTGTCTGAAGCTCACATCTCCTATGGGCACTAATTCACAGTACATTCTGGAAATATATTCTCTTAAGTGCTTGCTGACTGTAAATCACTGTGTATAACCCTCCTCAATAGCGGTATGGCTACCACATTCCCTTCATCGTATGCTGCTCTTCATGTGGGTTTTGCCTTCATTTCAAGGGGCTTTCCTGGGATGGTTCCAAGTTACCACAGGATCAGTAAGATAAGAAATTGCTATGGTTTGAATATTAAATGTTTTCCACAGGCTTATGTTGAAGTTAGGTCCTTGGCTGGTGACACTCTTTTGGGAGGTGGTGAAAACTTTAGGAGGTGTAGACTAGCTGGAGGGAGTAGATCATTGTGGGGGGGTATCCCTCTAAAGGTAATACTTACACCTGTGCCCTAGGCCCTTACTTTGTGTCTCTCTGCTTCCTGGCTGCCATCAGATAAGCAACTTTGCTTCACCATGCCCTTCTACCATGATGGTCTGCCTCATCACAGCCTCTAAAACAGAAGTCATTCTGCATGTATGGACTGAACCCTGAAACCATGGGCCAAAATAAATCTCCTCTGAATTGTTTCCAGTATGTGTTACAGCAACAAAAAGCGCAGCACACACCTATTTAAGAGCTACATTCAGCCAATGGCAAAGCATATGTTCTTTAGGATCTCATACATTTTGCTTCTGCCATTCTGATTTGATGGGCCCCTCTCAGACAAAGAAATGTGTGAGTCTTGGGCTTGTTTTAATTTGGGGTCCTTCGAATCCAGCAGCCTGATCGTAACTTTGTGTACTACTGGTTTCAAAATTTTAGCTGAGATAGCCACACAAACACACAAGAGAGACCTTCCACACGGGTGTTTGATGTCCTGGGATTTCCATTCTAGGGACTGTCAGCTTCATTGGCAGTGGGGCCACCAACTTTTCTTACCAGTTATGCAGGGACCGCTGAAAGAGTCAGTTACTCTGCTCTCTTCTAGGTTATTTACAAAGTAGCCTGGGGCCAGCATACTGTTCAGTGCTAGCCAATGAGCTCACAGTCACTCAGTATAACAAAGGGAAACCCCACCCAATACTGCTATTTGGAAGATGTTCCTCCTATCTCCAGTTAGTGAATCTGTTAAATAACTAACTTTGACCAACTGGATTAAAATGTGGATTTCCCAACATGTTTAAGTCTTGAATATATATATGACTTTAAAAAAAATAGCATGCAAATTTCCATGGAAAAATATTGTCAGTCTTGATCAAGATTAATGTCATTTTCCAGATGTCAGTAAATAAACACCAAGTTATTGAAGCTTTTGTGGGTTGGCCAGGAGCTTTGCAACCACTTGAAGTGAGAGTTCCATTGGAAAAGGTGACCTAGAGTCTCAGACTTAGAGATCTCCTGAACCACACTGGCCCTTATCATTAAGATGGCTCAGGGGACAAAGATGCTTGCCACTGAGGCCTATGACCTGAATTCTATCCCTGGGACCTATGTGGCAGAAGGAGAGAAATGACTCCCACAGGTTGTCCTCTGACCTCCAAGCATGTAATATATATGTGTGTGTGTGTGTGTGTGTGTGTGTGTGTGTGTGTGTGTTTAAAACTAAATGTTTTTAAAAAATAGTTTAACTTTTTATTTTCTGTGGACATTCTTTTTAGTAGAGAACTTCTCAAATGAACCATCAAAAGCATTATTGGAGGCCAGGGATATAGTTCAGTGGTAGGAGTGGGCATGCATGAGGCCTTAGATTTAATCCGTAACACCACATATGAATGAATGAATGAATGAATGAATGAGAGCTCGGTAGAAGAGCTCCTGAGTAGGGCTATCATTACGATGTCCACTTGCACAATGGAATTTTGAGAATTTCGACTTTGGTTTTGTCTGTTCTGTCCTTTGGCATGCTGGGCAGTCTGTGAACCATAATGCAGAAGCAGGAATTTCCAAGTTCAGGTTGACAAATGAATGCGTCTTCCTGTGACTAACCCTAGAAATAAAATGACAAACTTCTCCATAAAGAGCATTTTGTGCTGATTTATTAGAGAATGCAGTTAAAAAAAATATTTTTGAGGTTAGCCTCTCCGGTTTAAAAGCATTGAACAAGAAACACTTCAACAGCTATGCAATGGTCTCTCCCTTCCCAGCTTCCACCTACTGAGCACTGTAAACAGGGTTTGGAGAACATTCAATTTCTTATTGTGAACAATCAAAGAATTTAATGCAGGAAAGCCATCTTCCAAATTCCCAAAGCATGCACTGTTACTTGTCAATAGATCATTTTAAAGTGACAACCTTTGTTATGGTATTGTAAGGCCAAAATAGAATACCTATTTACCAGACACACACATTACAACTAGAAAAAAAATCCAAATGTTCACCTAGTTTAACAATTCCATCAGGAATTAATGGGGAAAGGCACTGCATCCTTCTCATATCAACACTCGGCTACTACTTAGTTTACATGCTCTGAATTCAATTCTGTTAAACATGTGAACAGCACTTTCTACAACTTACAAGTCACAGGTAGGTTAATATGTCTTACACTAGTCTTCCCTCTGCCCTATTTTTTCACCCAGGTGTACAACAAGTATGGATATATACTGTCAGTTTTATTTACAAAGTTTATCTTGATGTTTCAGTGGGGTGAAAAAAACCAACTGACTCAACCAACAGTTCCCATAAAGGGTTTTGGCTGTGATCCATGTACCAACCATCACATGAACGAAACAATGGAAATCGATGTCTGAACCTGAACACCTACACTAAAATTTCCCACCTACTAAGAGCTGGCAGTTCAATCGCTAGTCTCTCAGTCACAGAAGCTAAACTCTACATAGGAATTTGAGATCAACTTCTCTTGCAAAAAAAGCACAAGTTACATGGTTCACCGGACAGGGTGCCTCGTGAATTATCCAGGTGCAGCTCCACGTGTGGGTGCTGTTGCAAAGAGAGTTGGGGATCTGGAAAGGAGGTACAGTTTATCAATGCGTTCCTAGCTTCCCAAAAGATGTTCAGCAACAATGGTATAACTTCATACACAAACAAAGGTTAGTCTTGAAAATCAGGGATATACATGCACGGACATTAGAACATGAGGGAAGAAACGAAACACAGTTTCCACACGGCCTGTGGTTGTTTCCACGACCTTTCTGAACTGGACACTAGCGGTTTGTAGAACTGGACACCAGTGGGAGCTGTACCCTGTACACTGGTTGGAAACAGAAAGGTGGTGTCCCCAGGCCCACTGATCAATCTGTCCTTGGCAAAAACAGAACCTAGCAGAAAAGAACAAGGACAAGACACTATCTTTATTGGTTTTCTCAAGATGTCCCCAAATGTCCTTGTGTGATTACCACAGACTCAGTGAATGGCCCAAGACATTCCCAGGTGCCAGACATGGGCTGAGGTGCAGCATTAGACAAGGAGACAAGCCTTGATTCTCTTCTTAGCAACATGAACTGGAATTTCTGCCACAGCGGTCATAGCTGCCACCTCCAAAGCTATGACTGGCCACCTGCACAGTAAAAGATTCCTCCCGTGAGTAGGATTCGGAATACTTCTCAGTCCATGAGCCAGTTCAGCTGAGGTGGATGGGTGTGTACTCTGGCCTCCTCGTCTGGATAATTTTTGGCTTGGGTCTCTTCATTCTTTCCATTTCCTCCTCCTCCTCCTCCTCTTGATCACTCTCACACACATGGACCACCACACTGGGAGTGGTGTCAGTAGCTGCATGCAACTCGTACTTTTCTCCTAGGGGAAGACAATGATTGCATGTTAACCGGGGCAGTCCTGGGAACCGTAGGCAGGCATATGTGGCGTGACATCAGGGTTGGTTTGGCCATTTCCTGCCTACCTTCTGAGGGACCGCGACATGGCCAGTTTGCACGTGTGCCTCCCTTACAGATGGCTCATCAGAAAGAGGTACATTTCCACTACAGAACTGCTCTCAGTGTGGTGCTCAGGGCAGGAAGAGGGCATGCAGCAGGAATGTGTATTTTTAGCTAACCTTCCCCCTGTCCTCACCGACCATCCAGGGGACTCCCAACAGCACTTCCCCAAGGGTGGTACGTGGAACATCAGTTTGGGGAAAAAATAGACAAAACACTTTTGGAAGCAAATGTCTCTCATCTCCCTTGCAAGGCTCCTACTTGGGGCTCCTGAGCCCCAAGGGATTAGAAGGTCTGTGGAGGCCCTGTGTGGACCCACAAGGGTAGCTGCTTTGAATCTGGCTCTCCTTTGATCTTTCTGGCAGTCTAACCTTGGCATCTTTTTCTCTTCTTTTATTGAGGCAGGGTCTTATATAGTCCAAACCAGACTCAAACGCACTACATAGCTGAAGTTGACCTTGAACTTCTGGTCATCTTGCCTCTACCTTCTGAGTGCTGGGATCACAGCATGTACCACCAAGCCTCATTTATGTGGGACGGGGACAACAAAAGGTCAGTGGAGTCAACTGCATGAGTGAATGCCTGCAGAGTACCAGTCCCTGGCTCACAACACACACACCTGACAAATGTCACCTAGATTTATGTTTAAAAATGGAGGGTGCTAGAGATGCAGCTCAGACGAGGACTGCTGCCAGCATATGTGGGCCTCGAGTTCCATCCCCATTATTAAAGTGGCTGAGATCAGGTAGAAAGGGCAGTTAGGCAGGGCTCGGCCTCTAGCCTCCTAGGACCCTCCTCTCAATACGGAGGACATGTCACCCCCACCCCTACCCAGAGGCCAGAATGTTGCTGTAACTGCATCTGAAAAGGTGGAGGGCCCTCAGCTCTCCCAGAGTGCTGAGGTTGGAGAGGTCACACAGGTGACCAGGAAAGTTGGCAGCGAAGGCTTCTCTACTTAGGCATCAACCACTGGCCCAAATCCAGAAGGCTCAGGACTCAGGGCTACATTTATAAAATCTTTGCAGTCCTGAAAAGCAAGGCCAAAATTAAAAAAGAAAAGAAAAGAAAAGAAATTTCACTGATGGATAAATGAAGAGCAAATTGATTTGACTGCATCACTGTTGTAAAAGCTTTCTCTATAGCGCTGAGTAAAGGTGTGACTGACTCTGGGGTGTGAATTCATCCCTGGCCCTGGGTGCCCACTCTGACACATGGCTCCATCTGTATCCAGCGCAGACTTCCTAAAGCGCTGCATCAGCCCTTGCTCCCTGCCAAGGTCCTCAGAGGTGGAACACTCGCTCTTCTTGCCTCTGGAACAGTTTGGCTCCTTGTAGCAGACTCAGATACCATCTGCCTTTATGTCTCGTACACCAGAAGACTCCAAACCCTCAGTCTTGCTGATGGTGCCCACCAGGAGCTGCTGGGGGGGCTGCCCTCTTCCTCACACAGGCCATTTTCCATCTTGACCTTCATACCACCATTAACACTAAGTAACGCAATTCTCGCTTTGTACCATGGGAGGCATTTCCGTTAGGGCTGTGTTTTCAGAAATGTAATCCTTTCAATGTGAAACTGCTGATGGCCCCTGAAAATAAAGCTCTTGCCCAAAGGATCATCAGTTTGCTGGTCAAGGAGAAATCTCAGTGTTTATTCAGCTTGTTACTTAACAGGGCAGGAGGGCTGCCCACACCTCTACACCCCAGACCTTCCTCTGCCTGCCCCTCTTCCAAACCCTAGTAGACAGGATATGAGCCACCAACATTTTACTGTTTCCCAAAACTACATACCTAGCACTGTAGGAAGTGCTTTTTACTAGGTGATGATTTATCTCCTGCCCACAGTTAAACGGGGTACGTTCTACTTGAGGCTCTACCTTCACCATGACCTGTGGTTCTCTCTCACCATGACCTGTGGTTCTCTCTCGCCCATTAAAAAGTCCAGGTAAGAGCCAGACCATGACATTTCTAAAGGAAGGTGTGTTTTCCTTTTTCAAAGTCCAGCTGCTCATCCCACCTGGAGCAGCAGGACCTGGAGCTTGGGAGTGAGCCATGCACGTGTGCCTGGTAGGTGACGGGATGGATTCAGGGGACATCTATGGGAGGGGCCTCTGTACAAAATCCACAAGCTGCTACCTGTTTTTCTGCAGTCCTTCAAAGAGGAATATGTATTCCTAGTCCCTGTGGTGGTGATGTGGAAGAATGCAGAGTTCACAAGACACATTGCATGGGGTCATGTGAGATGTAAGAGTGCCACAGAGATCCCTCAGACCCCAGATAGGGGAGCATCCTGTCCTCGGACAATTTCCCCATGCCTCCCAGCCCCTTGCCCACTTGAGGGCACTGCTTACCTGGCCCCAGCTTGGAGATAGCATATAAAAGATCATAATTTATGACTGGAGTAGCATCTTCCACTTGTTTCCAACCAACTGGTGGAGAGGCGGGGGGAGAGATGAGGAACTGCTTGTCTGGATTGGGTGGCGCCAGGTGTGAGCTTCCTATGTGCAAAGTCTAAGGAGAGAAATCAACTCATCACTGTGCTGTGAGGCAACTGTGTCAAGGTCACAGCAGGTCATGGAACTTCTGGAAGGTAAATGTCTGAGGACAGACCTATGCCGAGGTGTGATTCCCAGAAGGATCGTAGAGCAGTCCATAAGACAGTGAGGGGAGGACTGAAACTGGTTTTGGTGCTTGTGTTAAAGTTTTCTAGTTGCTGTGACAGAACTAAAACACCTGACAGAAACCACTTATGGGAGGAAGGACTTACTGTGGAACACAGTGTGAGAGAGCATAGTCTGTCATGGTGGGGAAGGCTTGGCAGCGTTCACTGCCACTACAGGGTCATGTGGCTACCTGTCACATGGTGCTTTGACCAGAAGTGGGGCTGGGCTATAGCCCTCAATACACCCCTTAGTGATCCATTTCCTTCAGCTGGGCTCCACCTCCTAACAGTTCCACAACCTTCCCAAACAGTGCCACCAGCTGGGGACCAAGTGCTCAAACACCCTCCCATAAGGGGCCTTTGACATTCAAACACAACAGTGTCCATGTGGGGAGAAATCCCCACCAGGGCTGTGGGTCACACTACCCAGAGACTGTGCTTGCCTCAGACTGGCAGTGAATGAAAAGAGATGACTTTAAAATAAATGGGAAAAATGAAGCCAGTTGTTGAGGTCTGAAAGGGTCTCAGAATCAATTTCTTGTAGCCCCCTCATGCCACAAGGACAGGGAAGGCCCAGGGGCTAAGCAACACCTCTGCAATGAGCTGTTTCAGGTGGTGAAGCAGGAGCAGGGTGCTAGGTCCCACCTATCGGCAGCCCTACACTCCCCTCCCTGCTTCTGGAGCTCCCGCCAAGGCCAAGTAAGGATCCGAATCTCCACTTCCCCAGAGATTTAAAAAATAGTAAGAAGAAATAACATAACCTGTGATCCTGGTTTGATCTTAAACACTGTCTTAGTGACTTGGGGGCTGTCCAGAAAGCCCTTACCTCAGATGCTAACTTATTAGTTTCGGTCTGTGTGCTTTAATATTTCTTTTCCAAACTTTCAATGAACAGGCACTATTTTTAGAATCAGAAAAGGTCATGGAGATCCCAAGTCATTACCACCACAAAACCTGACCTAGGAGTTCACTCAGAGAGGAAGCCCAGAGGCTGAGATCAAAGCCTTGGCTGCTGCTCCCAGAAGCACAGGGGTGGAGGGTGTCTGCTCGCATTCACATGCTTAAATTGTGCCTGAAAAGCCCAGGGAGCTCACTTGAGGAGGAAAAGGCGACCCATCTCTCTGATAGAGTCAGAAGAGCTTCTTCCCATGATCAGGAAGCTTCTAGACAGGATCCCACCCTATCTTGCGGGGTGTGGGAGGAGGCTCAGAGCTGGATAAGGGCTAACTTTATCTGGGCAGTGGCATTCTAGAAGCTTGCTTCTCTTTCCCTGGCAATCTGCCAGTCCCCATTACAATGTCAACTGGAATTTGGGAGCGGCCTTGAAGGTCGGCCACCTGTGACTAGGGGTTGACAGGACAAAGATCAAAGCACTTTCTGCATCTGGTGTATTCTGGAGCTGCACCTCAACTAAGCAGAGGGTCTCAAGCATCTGACAACCATCTCAGTGTCTGGGTCTTTCTGCTCTTGGGCCTGACAGTCCTGTGATGATCATCTGCAGGTTTTTACCGGGTTTTGCATCTTCATAAAGTAAGGGTGCTGTGGAGAGCCCAGGAACGCCTGCATGGGTGGGGGACCACTCCGGAATAGTCATCAGCCTAATTCTTGAGAAACTAGATGAAGACCCTGAGGGCACAGGGAGTCCAAGCTTTCCCTCACCATTACTCAGCCAAGAGGGTCAAGGGCTGTCTCTGAAGTTGTCTTCACAATCACCTGATGCCCTCTGAAAACAGGTGGGACCCGCTGGATGCAGAGTATGCATTTTGCCTTTCTTGAGATGAACTCTTGGGGTTTCCAGTGCATAGTGTAATCAGCACATAATCTGCTTTAAAATGGAGAAGGGAGGAACGTGCATCGCAATGAATGAACTCACCTGAGCAAAATATAACTTCATTTCCTTGCCCAGAAACTCAGTCTTATGCAGCTGCAGTCTGGCGTCTGCTGCAGATAAGGGGTTGCTGAAGTTGATCTGAACACGTTTGAAGCTCTTAAAATACTGAAAGGTGATGTCCTTGTCGTACGTCCTGAAGAGGGTTTCAAACTTGGTCTGAAAAATAACAAAAAAGGGGTTAAAATTCACCCACCTGTGACCCTCAACTAGAGAATCTTGTCACCTGCTTGCAGAGGAAGTGAGAAGGATCATGGGGACCTTCCTTGTTACAAAAGCTTGTCCTTCAAAGGAGAGCGTGCTACTGTAGTTTATCTTGGTGCTGAACCTGGGACCTTGCAGATGCTAAGCACGTGCTCTACCACTGACACCCTGGCCTAAGACACTGCCCCTTTCAGGCCTAAGTTGGGCAATCGTCTACGAAGATAAGACATGGCTTATTATACTGAATTCGCTCAATCAGCAGAGCAGTGATCAATTCTTTCTCAAGGGGATACACGTTTTCCAAAGAGGCACAAGCAGGTCACTCATCACCCTGGGCCTGCTACTCCTATGACCTTCTGTAGTCTGGCCAACTCCATTCTGCTGCTTAGCACAGGGTGGACATCGTGTTCCTCAAATATTTTTTTAAGGGCCCAAAGCCTTGAAGCAAATTAGAAAAAAAAAAAAAAAAAGAACCTCTTTTCAAATGGACGAACAATGAACTAAAAGAAAGTCTTGTTTCTTAAAGGAAGTAGTTTTATGAAATTCCCACTCTAGTACAGTTTTTATCTCCATCTGTTACTTTTTAACTCTCTAAAGGAATGCTGGTTTAAAATGTAATGTGGTGTAAATGACCCACTTCTGCAGGTGCCTTGCTCTGGTGTTTTAGGAGCCTATGGGAATCATGAAACACCACCTCAAGCACTGAGGATGAAAAGCCCAAATTCTGGGATTACAAACTTGGCTTCGGGCAAAAGCTCATCAGCCTGCTGGGAAAGACCCAGGAGCCCCACCCTCCCCCCTCCCTGCTGGGGCTTTGTGGGAAGGGAGGCCCCTGCACCTCCTCAGGACTTCAGGAAGGTCTCAGGGGCTTTCAAATATCAGGAGATTTTTGAAGGAGGTTTCACACTTCACAACTCCAGGCTAAACACTCAGGACGGGCTGTGGGGGCTCAGGAAGGTAGGGGTGGTGAGAAGGCTGGCAGAGAGCCTGGGTCCTGGGCGGTGTTCCCCCCTCTCTGCACAGGAGGGCAGCTGAGGCAGAGAGGAAGCACTGTTCACTGTTGGCACTGTTAGTATCCTGGAGATGCTAAGGAAATATAATGGGGAGCAGAGAATTCTGGGAAAGAGCCATCTTGGGAATATTTACTGCTGGAAGGCTGGGAAAGCTTAGTAGCTCTGTGCCTCCTCCAGGTGGGGTGTGGAAAGGATCCAGCATCTTCTCTATGAGGCAGGTGGCTGGAGAGCAGGAATGTCTCCCTGCCTTGCTCTCTGTACATTCCCTGCCTTTTCTTCAGTTTATGAGCATTCTTGTGACTTTCCCACGAGCTCTGCAGAGAGGCACAAATGGAGGATGGCAGAACTGATGTCTGACCTCAGATTTGACCAGTCCAGGTACTATTTCCCCCTATCTCTCTGAGGCATGGGCCAGTTTCTGAGATAAGGATGTCTTGGTAAAGCTGGATTTTCACATGACCTCATCAGTAGGCTGTTACTGTGGAGTTCTGAAGTTCTGATTCAGAATTTGGGAGAGATGACTTTGGTGAATATTTTTAGAATACAAGTCAGGCAGGGCTCAGGAGCAGAGAGAGCACCAGGGAACGCACATTATTGCTAAATCCAGATTACTACAATAGCATGTGCTTATGAAGTGGCATTATTTGTTCTAATAAGAGATATCTAGTTATTATAATTGTTTCATAGCATCTCTACTTAATTAAGAAATAAATGAATGATTTTACTTAGGTTAATATTAAGTTTACTGACTCTGTAGTATGTTTAGGAATAGAATGCATTCAAAAACTACCGTCCCAGCCTCTCAAAAGTGTTATACACAATTAGTGAAATCTAATTTTAAAAAAGCCTCTGCATGTCCCAATATAGCTTAAATACAAAGCATGAAACACAAGCACCCCCCCCCTCAAGAGAACATACTCAATACTTGTTCATACGATTATTCCTCAAAGATCAACTCGATGACTGGTCACTGATGAAAGCCCTTACTAAAAATTTTACCAAATGAAAGAAAAGCAGTGATTAAAATAGCTAATTAATTACCTCCATGAGACTGCTATCCAAGAAACACACTTACCCCACACGGAGCTACCCAGTCTTAACTATCTGCTATACTTGCTTTTTCTTCTAGCCAGAAGACTCTGGAAGCTAGAGCAAACCCCTGCCATGACCACAAACACACAATGCATTTATGGCATTTATTTCCCCAGAGGAAGTCAAATGATTCCAGCTGAAAAACGAGCAGCAGCTCCCTCCAGACAGCACAGAAGGCAGACACACAGTGCCCACAGTCGGTGGGCCACAGGAACCTGGAAGCTTTCAAAGACTGAGCCAGGGGTTCCAAAACCCCTTCTCAGCTAACTCTTTAGTCAACAGCTTCTGATTTTCAAGGCTCTCAATAACTTTGGGTTTCCTTGAAAACCCCACAAGAGAGTCACCTACCCCTGAGCATTCCAATTAGTGCCAGGCTTTGAAACATTCCTCAGAAATCATCGTTTGTTAAAAGCCTTACCCTGGTTTCACTTTCGTTGAAGATATCACCATTTGCCACACAGGCAATCAGGGAGCTAAAATTGTAGTTAAAGTTCCTAAAATGCATTCTGCTTTCTCACAGGGCGGGCGCTAGCAACCCAGGCGGTCAAGCTCCAAGCCAGGGAGTTTCTGCGCAGGAGAGAGACCACAGGTCTTTCGTCCAGCCCGGGCTTATAAAGCTCGGAGGGCCGGCCCCCTGGGGAAAAAAAGGCAAGGCTTCCAGAGCATCCTGTTTGGACAGCAAATTCCTGAGTCAAGGCTTGCGTGCTTGCAGGCGGACAGGGACAAAGTGTAAGTTTCTACTGGAAAGAGGTGACGTCAACACCTTAGTCATTTTCTCTATGCTAATTGCCTCTGCTCGGGTGGAAAAGGCAGCTAGGTTCGCAGTGCAGCTGCCTTAACCCGCCCCTCTTGCGGCATAGTTTCCACTGGTAGTAATTCCATTCAGCCACTCAGACAACATGCTTCTGGGCTGAATGGGTCGGCCCGCTTAAGATGGAAAATGTTACAGAAGAGGGGACGAAAGGCTACAGCAGTAAACAGCAATTAGCCTCCAGGGAAGTCTCAAGGCTTTGAGAGACCTGGAAACGCAAGTCTTGGGAGTTGCTTAGCTCTGTTCTTTCCTGAAAACCTCAACGGATGTTTCATCCTGGGCATTAGAGAAGACATTTGGAAATCTGTCTTGGTCAGTGAACTCCGTTTTTAAAGGAAAAAAGTAGGGTTCATTTTGAAATGTAATGGTTTTTCTTTTCTCCTCAATTGAACTTATTGGATAAGTGCCCTAATTCCCACTTGTGCTCCACAGTAGGGTGGTGGGAAGGATGCCTACAGCAATCCCAGGCTTTTCATTTGAAAACTTTATTACTGCAGCTGGAGGGCCAGGTATAGGTAATACTTGGACCGGTTCCTAAAGGCTCACTGAATTCAAGCAGGGGTGCAATTTGTCAGCCGGCTGGGGATGTCGGTCAGTGGTACAGTGTCTGCCCTGGGTCTGATCCCCAAGGCACACAAACAAAGACAAAACACACTGCAGAGAATCTGACCTCTGACATTGAGGGAGAAGTCTGGCTTCATGACTCACAGGCTTTTTTTTTTTTTTAATCAGAAAAGGAAGAAATGGAAAGAATTCAGGCTAAACCCAACAAGGTTGCTGGTCCTGCCAACTCCAATGTACCCAGAGGGTCTCAACTCCTAAGTACCACCCAGATTTCTCTGCAGGCTGGGTCTGCAGTCCTTCCCACTCTCCCCAATCACCTGAAGGCTTTCAAAGGATCTAGGCTTTCTTTAGGTGAGGCGCACAGAGCCAGCCCTTAAGCTCCCAGAGCTCAGCAGAACTCTCCCACGGCTACAGTGAAAAACCTCACTTCAAAGCATTATTAAAATCAGACAATAATTATGAAGAATCTGTGCAGCGGGAACAAACAGCGCCTTTATCCCTCCACAAGAAAAGGCGAACCACGTCTTCTCGGATGAGGGAGTGTTGCTTAATTTCGATGCACTGTGCCTCGCTGCCAACTGTGGGGTTACGTAAGAAACCAGTTATGGTATTTGCTCTGCCAAACTACCCAGGGCTGCCAGCCCCAAAAGATCTAAATTCATCTATTCCAAAAGGTTTGGAACATTGAACTGTAGGTGTGCGTCAAACACCCTGAGCAAGCGGTGGCACGGGGTAGAGCTGGGTGGTAGAGCCACGTGCTGGGGTGCTGTGCTTGCACGCAGTCTGCAGGCCCAGGAGACAGCGGGTGGAGAGGGTGGGATGGGCAAAGGAGTGGAGGAGGGCGGAGGACAGGGCATTGACCCCACTCTTCCACAGAGCCTCGGAGAAGTCTGTCCCCTCTGTCTTCTGGTGCCTACCTTGGCAAAAAAAAAGGGTTAAAGGGGATCAGATGAGGAAAAGGAGCCTGGTTTCATGGTTATCTGGTGTGTGTATGTGTGTGTGTGTGTACGTACACATGCATATGGGTGCTGTTTCTCAGGTGCATAAGAGATACGGTCTCTTAGTGGCCTGGAGCTTGCCAAGTAGGATCAACGCTTGCCTCCACCTCCCATGCTGGGATTACGAGCACTGCCACCACCCCCAGCTTCTTTAGCTGGGCTTTGAGCATCACACTCGAGTCCTCATGCTTGCAAGGCAAGTACTTTACTGACTGAGCTATCTCTCCAACCTCTCATCTCTTCCTTTTGTAAATCATGACACAAAGCTCCAGGTCAGTTTTGTGGGCAGAGGTGGACCATTCCCGTCCATCTGAGGTAACAGTGCTGGTCCCCTGAAATGTACAATTTTGATTTCATTATGTGAATTAGGATGGGGGTGAGGGGGTGAGAGGGTCTGTGAGATATGAGAGTATCATTCAACTGTCTTTGCTCACAGAGGTGACACACCTTCTATCAGGCTGTCCTGGAAGCCAAGAAATGTGCCATTCTGTTCCTGCATTTGAACGCTTTGGCTCCATCTAAATTAGATTAAGTGGATGTAAGACTTTCAGTTCTTGATCACGAGTAGGTGCTGCTTCAGACGACAGCTGGAACAGGAGGCGATCTCATAATAAGATCACTGGTCACAAAATGCGCCACAGCCCTGGCCCAGGGCAGAGAGGGTACCTAGGTTCTGTTACCTGAGGGGTGTGGGGGGCCGATTGGAGAGTTCCGGGAAGCCTGGCTCCTTAGCAGCACTGGGGAAGCACATCTGGCCAAGTGGGCAGAGCACAGGGGTTCCTGGGACACTGTGTCTGTCCCTAGAGTCAACAGTGCTTCCCACTCACCTCACTCCCCTGTGTCTACCCTCTCTGTCTCTTCCATGTGAGCTTAAATTGCTAAACGGCCAAGGCAAAGGAATTTACCTTGTAAACAGTGACTGTCCTCACCGAGAAGAAAGCCTGATCAAAGCGTGCATTTACAAAGTGTATCTTCCTGCTGGCCTGTTCCTTGTGGTTTGGGAGACAACTGCCTTCTTTATTTTGACACAGAGTCTCCTATATCCTGGGCTGGCCTTGAACTCACTATATAGCAAAGGACGACTTAGACTGTCTGCTCCTCCTGCCTCTACCTCCAGGAAACTGGGATTACCGGTATGTGCCACCATGCCCGGTTTATATGGTGCTGGGGACCGAAGTCAGGGCTTTGCACGCTAGGCAAGCACTCCACCACAGCTGAGCTTCATCCCAGACGGACAGCTGCAGTTTTGATTCTGGTCTGCTAGTTAAAGGTGAATGATTTGGGGTAGCAGTGCCCTCAGTAACACTCATCAGAAATCTTTAAAAGCATATGAGAAACAGGAGAACTGAAACCAGAAGCTACGAGAGCAGCAGGACCTTTGGTTGCCCCAAGTTCTACGCCGCACACTCCCTCCATCGGCCACTGGAAGCAGAAGGAACCCCTTCAGTCTGCCTTCACCCCCTCAGGCCCTGCTGGCTGAGCAGATTTTTATTACCAAGTTCCCATTTTCGAAGAAGAAGAATTGAACCTTATGAGGAACGCCAACACTCCCCTTACAGAATTTCTGAAGCACAGGCAGGAGGACCTCAGAATACCCACTGCTGACCCAGAGGAGCTGACCACGGTGCCAGGAAAGCGCCGTCCAAGAAAACTGACAAAACCAACTGGCCTGCGAGGGAAACTGAATCTGGCTTGGCTGTGCAGACGATCACAGAGCAAAGGATGGAGTGGTTTCCAAGCGAGCTTTTGTGCAGGAAAATGAAGGCCCTGCAGACTGCGGATCGAACCCAGGGCTTTGTGCACTGCATTGTGCACTTTGTCACAGCCACTGTGACTGTCTTGAAGGTTAAGGAAATTTCCATTTTATCTGACATCTTAGCCTCTGAGATGATGGAGTAAGTTTTTGTTTTGTTTGGAAGTTTTGTTATTTGGTATCTGGTAGCCCTTCCTTTGACAATGTGGGATAGTATTCAGCCCTTCAAGTGCAGAACATGGGCCTTTTTACTCATTTTTCCTGTCCAGGTCAAAAGGCTTTGTTGGCTGACTATGAGGACAGACTTCCTATCTCAACTTGTAAAACTCTATTCGTTCTTCAAAGCCCCAAACAATGGCCAGTCTTCTTAGCAACTGAACATTCTCTCCCACCCTTCACTTGGTGATCGTGGGCTCCCAAGTCTTCCTGGCATCATGGTCGTGACTTACGTGGTAATCTCACGGCTACAGTGAAAGTACTGAGGACCAGGCTGCTTAACTCACAACCCCCAGAGCTGCGTCATCTTCTCAGGGAGGTCAGTGATGGACATTGACAGCACCGCACTGGAAAGGCCCCCTGGAGGCAACCAAGAACCATAGTTCACCAGGGCATCCAAGAGCAATGGCTGCTGGTGCTGCACTGGAGGTGGCAGCTCAGGAACCGCTCAGAGGCCTCACCCTTGCTCAGTGAGTGCCGGGGACAGTCCCAGATGTCCTTCTGATGGCCTTGCTGTGTGAGGGCCGGAAGGATGTCCAGGCAGATGCACAGAGGCACTGCGGTTCTTATGAGCCTATGGCAGCCATCTCTATACAAGGGAAAACACACCAGTGTAAGGGCTGCTCACCATGTCTTTTTCAATGCCCACTTTAACGGTATCTTTTATGAGGTATCTGGGCATATATGATCTGGATAGAGTTTACAAACAACATGCTTGGCTGGCAGAGATACGCAAGCATCTTTGCCTATGAGGTTCATAAGAGAAATACTTAGAGACTGAGAGTTCTCTGGTGTGGGTACAGGGGAGACACTGAGGCAGACTGTGGGGTGCTAAGAAGTTTGTAAGAATGATGACCATATGGGCAGACAGACAGTATGGGGGTGAAGATGACTGTGACTGAGGGGAATCAGGCCCATCAGGCAAAGCAGGAGTTTCTTCTTAAAAGTGTCTCAGAGGAACCTGTAACCGGGCAGCCAGATTCTCTAGTAGGGGGAGAGTAGGAACGGGTGGGAGAGAGGGTGTAGGGGCCCTTTGATGTGTCCTGTATGTTCGGCTGGCAGCCCTGGGTCTACAAATTTGGGGAAGTGAGAAATCAGGGTACTTGCCGTCTGTCAGCTAGAGAGTCAGACGGTCTGTCAGCAGGGTGCCCACCAAGGTCTGTGAGGCCAGGGAGAGGAGAGGAGCTGCGGCATCCCAATCCCAAGGCCGAGAAGAAGGTCTTCCTCATCTCGTTTAAGCTTCTTTGTGACATACATGGGGAAGAAAGGGACAATACTCTTGTCTTGGTGTCTTTAAAGCAATCTCTATTTTGGGTCACTTCTCGAAGTAATCAGGGAATTGAGGGGGCACATTTGGTCTCAAGAATTTATTGCTCTTAGTGTTGTTTTATTTGTTTGGTAATGGAGAAAGACCACTTTTATATTGGGGGATAATACAGAAATTCTAAAACTCATTTATTTATTCGAGTGCTAAAAGTGATGGGCACAATGGTGCTGTGTTCATACAGTTAAGAGAAAATGCTAATCACAGATTTTAGTAGAATGGTGTCCATGGTCAGTTGAGCCTTATGGTATAAAAATCAGAAGAAGAGGAGGGTGGGAAGGAGGAGGAGGGTGAGGAGGAGGAGGAAGGAGAGGAGGAGGAGGAGACCCCCAGTTTCAAGTCTCAAGTGTGGAGGATGAGTGTGCACAATTTCCTCCTAAGGCCGGAGGTCACTATTCACAGCACATTCTGTCTCGCTTGTTGAATTCCTCCGGCTTGGAATCCTATTAGCTTGTTTCCTTATTACGTCGATCTTTCCTGGGTAAAGAAAAATTAACCTCCCCCTGTAACTTCTTGCAAAGTTTAAGATGAATGGCCACAGGCCAGTCAGAGCGGTCTTTAAGGACTTGGAGACCAGCACAGGAGGATGAAGGAGGCTGCATCTTCTCAGATCAGGGGCTAGAGCCACTAGTCATCACTCATATTTCGCTCTAGCTCATTCCTTTCCACTTCAGCTTTGATTCCATCCTAACTCAAAGACACACTACTGTAGACAAAAGTCTGGGGAACCTAGCACTAGCCCACCTGGCAGCCTCATCGGTCACAGTGCCTGGCTATCTGTATTCTGGTGCCAAATAGCTTTCACAGCCCTGAGCTCAATCTTTCTAACAAGTCAATCACTTCACCTCCAAGGTGTGAGCCTTCCTTTCTGGGGTGCCACCCTCCCATACCTTGTCTTTTCCAGGCTGCAAGTCCCTCCCATTCAACACATTCAGGACTGAGACAACTCAGGAGGCCACAGCTTCTTCTGGAAGCTTCCTCCAGGTAGCCTTGCACAGAGTTGGGGACAGGCAAACATGGCACTGAGACTTGGTAAGAAATTGGTAAAGTTACACTGAAGACCAAAAGGGGAGATGTTCTGGGAGGAAAGGCAAGACTGGAGAGCTACCCATCCCCCACACCAGTGAGAAAACCCAATTCTAGGGTTGGAGGTGCAGCTCGGTTGGGAGAGTGTTTACCTAGGATGCAGGAGTACTTGTTCCCCAGCACTCATAAACCAAGTGTGACATACACTGGTACTCCCAACGCTTGGGAGGTGGAGGCAAGAAGAGTAGAGGTTCAAAGTTATCCTTGGGTATGATGTAGAAAGTTTGAAGTGAAGACAGCCTGGACTGCATGAGACCCTACCTCCTTGGGTATGATGTAGAAAGTTTGAAGTGAAGACAGCCTGGACTGCATGAGAGAGAGAGAGAGAGAGAGAGAGAGAGAGAGAGAGAGAGAGAAACCCCAAAACCCCCAAACCAGAAAATCTAGTTCTGTCCACACCCAGGTTCAGAACACAGGAGGCAGCTCAGAAGTAGGATTTTCTTTTGATCTGTTGCCAAGCACTGGACTAAGTGTGCCACATGGCCTCACCTACTGTTTCCATTACTGTCCACACCGTGTTTCCATGTCTGGACTTGGAAACAGCCACAAAGCACTTCTCCACCCAGAGCACTTCTCCACCCAGAGCACTTCTCCACACAAAGCGCTTCTCCACACAGAGCGCTTCTCCACACAGAGCGCTTCTCCACACAGGGCACTTCTTCCACCAACATTGCATTCGTTGACTTTTGCAGGTCTGATAAGTCACCTTTGGCACCTGTCACCTTTGTGAGGGTGATACAATGACTGAAAACACACTTGGTAAACAGTAAACTGTAGCCTACGATAAAGAACGTCCCATCACAGCTTGGCTATTCATAGGGACAATCTAGGGGTTCATAGTCAAGTACCAAAGATTTGGGTTTGTCTCTGTGCCAGAGTGTTGGAGAACCAAGAGCTGTCCTCTTTACAACAGGACTATGATGACCTGGTTAGTTCCCCCTTGGGAACTAGCCCTCAAACATGAAGAAAAAGAATTGTCAATGTTTACAAATTGGGAGCTTTCACACAGAAATGGAATTTCTAAGGTTTTTTTGGGGGGTGGGGTGAGAAGAACATGGCCACGTGGCTTTGAGCCCTGCGTGGTTTGGGCTAAGCAGATGATCTTGTAAGACACTGATGTTTTCCAGTCCTAGTGTTTTTGTGTCCCCATCACTCATGTCTCATACTAGGCCATCTACTGATCGACCCCAAAGGCATGTGCCATTTCAGCATCTGGTTTAACTCAGAAATTCATTAAAATTATATCAGTCACCAGCTAGAGCCAGGCACTGGGTGGGGTGCTGGGAGCACAGGCAGGACAGTCTTCACAACCTAAGGCTCACTGTTCTATCTAGAGAGAACAGCAATTATTATTATTATTATTATTTATATTTTATTATTTTTATGTATATGCGTGTATTGCCAGTACGTAGGGTAAGTGCACCTGTGTCGTGCAATGCCCGTGGAGGACAGAGAGGCTGTTGGATTCCCTGGAACTAGAGTTACTGACAGCTATTAGCTGCCATATGGGTGCTGGGATTCAAACCCAGGTCTTCTGCAAGAACAACCAGTGTTCTTAACCACTGAGCCATCTCTCCAGCCCCTATTATTATTATTTTTGAGACACGGCCTCCCTGTAGCCCCAGCTGGTCTGGAGCTCACTATGTAGACCAGGTTGACCTTGACCTCATAGAGATCCGAGATCCGCCTGCCTCTGCCTGGGATTAAAGGCATGTGCCACCATGCCTGATGCTCCCCCAGCAATTCTTTAGATATATTTATTTACTCGTGGCCATTCACATGCATGACACATTCCCCTCCATGACTTGCTGGGCACTTAGAAGAATGTTCTCTCCTATTCCTGAAATTACACTGTAAATTCCAGGGAATTGTGAGACAGACGTGGTCACAGGGATGACCTTGACTCTGCTGAAAAGTGTGGTATAAAAACCACACTTGGTTTCAATAGCAATTGTTAGAAAGAAATGATTGGATCATCTTATGATTTGAAGGTGAGCTCTCACAGGCTCATGTGTTTGACTAGCTGGTGTCACTGTTTCCGGAGGCTGTAGACCATTAGGAGATTGGAAGCACGGGCTGTTAGGGTGGGCCTTTGAGGGTTACAGCCCTCCTCTGGTTTCAGTCTAGCTCTCTGCTTCCGAATT
Source organism: Nannospalax galili (assembly GCF_000622305.1). Taxonomy (NCBI): domain Eukaryota; kingdom Metazoa; phylum Chordata; class Mammalia; order Rodentia; family Spalacidae; genus Nannospalax; species Nannospalax galili. The sequence goes on along the minus strand of NW_008340872.1, from coordinate 2,095,519 downwards.
CACCAAGATGTGAGCAAGTCACTGACTGTATCACAAACTCCTGTTGACAAAGACCAAGCCAAACCCCAGGCCCCTAACAAAACACACTTCCCCTGACATGACAGACTGTAATCTCTAAACCGTGGGTCCCAACAAACCTCCCCTCCCTCATGTTGTTTCTGTCAGGTATTTTGTCACAGCACTGAGCAAACGAACTAAGCCTGGGTCATAGCGGGAGGCAGATGGTGGCTGAGAACCAGAACCCTAACACACAGATCTTGAAAGCATTAGCTGATGATCAATGGAAGCAGAAAGGTCTTGTTAAGGTGGTGGTAGAAGACAGCAAAAGGCTGAAGCTAGTTCCAGGGTCAGAATTTCAACTTAAAAAAAGACCAGCTTAGAAAGACAGCAGTTAAACTGCTCTTGTAAAAATGTAAGGTACAATTCGACCAATCATCTTATGTTGAAAGTAACTTTAGTTAAGATAGTTGGACATGGTTTTATCTTTTAAAGAAATGCTCCTTAGACTGATCCACTTGGGTTCTTTCATTCTGAGAAAAGGTCATGGAGGCTATATGGCCCCCAGTGGAAGAGAAATCAACTTTTGTCAGTCAACCAATCAGCCAGCCAACCAGCCACCCAGTAGTCTGGCTGCCTGATTCTGAAACAGGGGTTCTGGTGTAGGGGTGGTTATGGGAAGAGGGGAGGAGGAGAAAGCACAGCTGGGCAGAAAGGGATGGAGCTTCACTGTGGTCCTGGTCCCCACAGATGTCTTTGCTGATCCTGTGGGAAGTCCTTGGACTCTGGGTGCAGTGGCTCCCTTCAGTTGAAGTGATCTCCAAAGAGGGCAACAGCAGAGGTCAGTCATGGAAGAGAGCTTCCTTCCTGAAGAGAACAGGATCTATCGTAGTGTCCCTGGCACCAACCAAACAACCAAGCAAGAAAGGAGTTCAAGAATTGGATGGCTTCAACGTTAATCATCTGAAATTTTTGACAAATAGAACGCCGTTTAAAGCATAAGAAGGTTGCTGGTTCCTCTGAATCATTAGCTCATCTATCTAGGTAAAGAACACCAAAAAGAAAAATGGGTAAAATAAGTTGCAACTTGGGGTATAAACTATCCACTAAAACCCCAATACTGACTCAATGACTCACTTATAGGAACTTAGTTTAGGAAAATTCTCATGGCAATGGGCTAAGATTTGGATGCTAATGTGTCCCTGCCTGCCTGCTTATACAAATGAAATCTCCCACTAGTAACCAAACAGTAAACACACTAAATCCATGGAACAGACAACAGAGCCACCAGGGAAGGGGGGGGGGGTGTTTAATGACATAAAAAGAGGCTCCACATGTGCTATCAAATATTATTGTTAATAATCTTATTGATATTTATTACTGTAACTCACTTTGGTGAAGACAACACAGTAAATAGAAAAGGTAAAGAGGACGGCTGTCTTCCTCTTAGCTTACTTACTGGATTTACTAAAATTTCCACAATGCATATTGATTACTATTCTAATAACAAAAATGCTTTTCTTTTTCCCTCCCCCCACAAGATGCTTTATTTCAGAGGTCAAGGGCTAGCCTCATTAATAGATACACTACATAAAGTTGAAGGTTCACTAGAATACTGGTTTGGTATTCAGGCCATTAGTTTGTATTGTATTATTCAAAATTTCCTATACCTGCTGTGTGTGTGTATGTGCATGTGTGTCTTGGTGTTGGTATGTGTGTTTTGGTGCTTGTGTCTGTCTGTGCCCATAGATGCATACACATGTATGTACCCATGGGTGAATACCCACGTGTGTGTGTGTGTGTGTGTGTGTGTGTGTGTGTGCGCATGTGTGCAAGTGTTAGTTCCTCAGGTCCTGTCTACCTTGTTTTCAGGAGACAGAGTCTCTCCCTGGCCTGGAATTCACTAAGTAGGTTTGGCTGGCTGGCTAGAGAGCCACAGGGATCTAGTCTCAGCCTCCTCACTGCTGGATTACGAATGCATAGCACTGTGTCCAGCTCTCTGATGTGGGTTCTGGGGATGAACTCAGGTCCTCAGGCTTACAAGGTAAGTATTTACCAACTGAGCTATTAACCCAGCCCAAGCCTGGTGTTTCAAATATATTAATATTAGTATTGCCAGGTACTGGTTTAAAAATCCCATTTTTAAAACCCAAATGCCTTTAAAAATTGGAATTTTTTCAGGCACAATTTACTTATTTTTTAATAACCTCTCCTGCCAACCATCCTTAGTGAAATACCCAATTAATGAGCTGTCCTGGCTGAACCATTCACAATAGAACTGGGGCTGTTCATGTGCCAGGGCATAGTTATTTGACTTTGTCTTCCAATGTGCCCCAGGTAGCTGGGCAGAGGTCTGCACAGGTGTGCGTCAATTTCAGAGCCCAGAACATTCTGCAGACTCCAATGTGGGGCCTGTAGGTCTTCGGAAGGTCGACCTGTGGGCATTACACACGAGCCACTTCCCAGCTGCTTCCACTCTTCTCCATGCTCGGGAATCACACCTGGCCTTCTCTTTTCTCTCTGAAAGCCCCTTCCTTGGAATCACCCCTCTAACAAGTCTGGAATGTTACCCAATAAACTTTCCCCCATTACAGTGCTAATGATGACAGCTGTTTAATGTACAAGGCCTTCTAAGAGAATCTGTATTTAATCAGCAAATTCTGGAGATCAAAGTCTTAACGCCAAAGGAATGTATTGCTAAAGGGAAAATTCCAGGCTGGAAGCTGGTGATGGGAAAATTCCCAGGACAGGTGGGCCCTTTTCAAATACCTACATTGATCAGACTTCCACATCTCAAAGAAAATCACATATTTGTCCATCCAGCCATAATTTATTAAGGACCTGCGATGTCAACTTGAACCATGTGTCCTAATTTGCTTTTCTGTTGCTGTGTTAAATACCATAACCAAAAGTAACTTGTGGAGGAAAGGGTTTATTCCAATTTACACTTCCAGTCAGAGTCATAACTGAGGAAAGTCAGGGGAGGAGCGCTGCTCCATGGCTCTCCTAAGGTTCATGCTCACTGGCTTTCTTGTACAGCCCACGCTCACTGGCTTAGGGATAGAGCTACCCATTGTTGGCTGGGCCCTCCCACATCAGTCATCAATTACGACAATCTCTCACAGGGAAACTCTTCAACTGAGGTTCTCTCTTCCCATGTGAGTCTAGATTGTGCCAAGTTGACAGTAAATACAATTAAAAAAAATCGTCAAATTATGGAAACCTCTGTGAATGAGAGAGTTGAGACTAGAGTTAGATTTAAAAATGGGTAGGAAGGGGCTGGAGAGAAAGCTCACCAGTTAAGAGCACTGGCACCCACACGGCAGCTAATAACCATCTGTAACTCCAGTTCCAGGGGATCCAACGCCCTCTTCTGACCTCCTTGGGCACTGCATGACACGGGTGCACTTATGTACATGCAGGCAACACACTCATACACATAAAAATAATAAATATATTTTAAAAATAAGAAAAAAGAAAGGGCATATCCACTTTATTTGTGGTGAACACATTCCTGTGAGCTGCTGCATTCTTGTATGACACTGGCTAAATGCTAATATCCATAACTTATGTCTTGGGTATCTGAAGACGTCCTACCTATACGTACTTTATTTTCAAAATTAAAACAACCCCTACAATACACATGGCTACATTTAAAAATATTTGGTGAGAACAGTAACATAAATAAGTATGTAGACAAAACTCTTCTGTTAGGCCGTATGCACAAATCTGGGTTTGGAGGATAGTGTATGCAAGATGCCTGGTGGGAAGGATGCCACATGTGGTGGGGGAGGGGCGCAAGGCTGCATGTAATAAAGATAATCCTAGAAAATGCAATATTCCAGAGATCGTGGCAACGCCATCCCTCACCCATATGCTCTCTTGTAGACTTTTACCATTTCCTCTTGGAGAGGTGGAGCCCCTGGCCTTGGAGGGTCAGTGTGACTGCTTCAGTGGACACTGTATGGTGAAAAGACCTCGGTGGTTTCTGAACTTATAGAACACACACACATTGACCTTGCTGTTTCAGGATGCTTCCTCTAAGAACACCTGCTGTCAGAGAGCCCAAGCAGTCCATGAAGAGACATAAGTGAGGAGAAATTGAGGCCCCAGGCCCAAAGCCCTGGCTTGGTTCCCAACTGACTGCTAATCAGTCAGTTGTGCATGATACCTGGCAGCTGTGCGTGACACCTGGAGCGGAGGCTCTAGACTGGAGCCAGGCAGACCCAGCAGACACCACAGAGAGAGCATCTCTGCAGAAATGGCAGATTCGGGAGCAACTTCCATGGCTTTTACTTTAAGCTACTGCTTCACTGGTCTGCAGCCAAAGTGGCAGGAACATTTCCCAGATGTGCACAAGTGGCAAGAGCACAATCAAACTGGAAGCAAGCAGGTGGGGATCAGCGGGTGGGGGTCAGCGGGTGAGGGTTAGTGGGTGGGGGTCAGCGGGCAGGGGTCAGGGTCAGCGGGAGGGAGTCATCGGGTGGGGGTCAGCGGGTCAGCGGGTGAGGGTCAGTGGGTGGGGGTCAGCGGGTGGGGGTCAGCGGGTGAGGGTCTGTGGGTGGAGGACTGAGGGTGAGGGTCAGCGGGCAGTCAGTGGGTGAGAGTCAGTGGGTGGGGGTCAGTGGGCAAGGGTCAGTGGGCGGAGGTCGGCGGGCGGGGGTCAGCAGATGAAGGTCAGCAATCCACTGCTCTGCCACCTGAGCGCCTACAACAGGTTTTGCTGCTGTTTGGGCTGCGAACAGCTCCCTAAGGCCTGGGTACTAGAAGCTTGGTCCCCAGGTTGGGGCTACTGGAAGGTGGTGGAAGAGGCTCTACTTCAAGAGGCTGGGTCTAGTGGGAGGGCCTAGGGTCGGGGGCTGCAGGGCTGCTCCTTCTTCCTCTTTTTTCCTATCATTTATTTTCAGAATTTTCATTGTCTATATCCATTAGCAGGGCACTGTGCTACACAGGACATCTTCATATATATATATATATACTGTATGCTGAGCATGGTCCCCAGACCCTGCTGCACTTTATCTCCCCTTCCCTAGTCCTCTTTGTCCCCTGGACAGTTTGGCTTCCTCTTTCATGTCATATGTCACATGATTTCATGCATCTATATAAAATCTAGGAATCACATTTGAAAGAAAACATGCAACATTTGGCTTAATTTGCTTAATATGATTATTTCCAGGTGCTTCCACTTTCCTGCCCATGACATGACTTCATTCTTCTTTATGGCTGATAAAAATGTCATTTCCAGGTCATTAATATTTTGCTTTCCCGTGTACTCCCACTATAATGTGCTACCTCAGCTCTGACAACCAGTCATGGACCAGAACTTCTCAAACTATAGCCAAAATAAACCCTCTCTTTTATAGAGCTAAATGACCTCAGGCATTTTGTTAGTTTCAGAAATGTGATGAACACAGGCTCATGAATGGGAGTAGAGCAGAGTATGATGCTTTTTATGGAACAGCGAGTGTTTGACCACGCATCCACAGGGTCTACAAGTCTGTGAGAGTTACACAACAGAGTGGTCACAGCATGGATGCTGAGAGACAGACAGCTGGGTGGGGCCTATGGTACATTCCTCAGCTGTGCCACAGGGCCAGGTGTTCATCTTGAGGACGGAGCACACCAGAACCCACCTCCTGCAGCGGCTGTGCCACCAAGTGGCTTCCTGTCTACACAGGACTCCTAAGGAGTCCTACAAATGTGGTGGCTGTTATGATCCACATAAATGTGGCTTCAGATTGAAAAGCAGCTGACTAATCCCCCCCCCCCCATCCACTCCCTGCAACCTGGGAACACGCTACTATACACAGCAAGAGGAACTATGCAGGGGTGATTACGCTGAGGACTTTGAGGTTGGGAGAGGATGGCTTACCAGTGTTAGCCTGATATAGTGTCTTATGGGAGGGAGACAGGAGGGTCAGAGCAGGAAACTGGGTGACAGAGGCAGAGGGTGCAGTGAGGTGGGGACATGAGCCAAGGAATGCGGTAGCCTCTGGAACCTGGGGAAAGGCCAGAAAAGGGGCTCCTGGTCACCATGCTTGCCCAGGATGGTCACAATGGGATTCACAGGCAGAATAAGCACAACTGGCTTGTTACCCATTCTGACTGGTGAGTGCCCATGAGGTGCTAGTTGCTATGTAGTTCAAATATTACCTCCAGATGAAGTACTGAACTGCCATCTCATCTATAAAGCAGGAGCAATCTCAAAGCTCCTGTGGCTCCAGTAGAGGCAGGTACTTCTTAGACAGTGGCTGCTAGGACACTGGCACAGCCATCACCATGGCCTTGTGGGAAATACAAATCCCCGCCCCATCTGTTTCAGTAGGCAGGCCCTGAATATGGCCCCCAAGACTTTACTCCTGGAGACCAAGCCCTGCACTGTCCTGGGACTCTCACTACAATGGCAGTTGTACAGTTAGATTAAGTTATACAGGGAGGCTGCAGGGGGAGCCCTTTGAAGGGACCTGGCTCTTTCTGAACTCAGACTTGGTATGAGACCTTCTAGCAGGGCATCATGGCATGGGCCCATAATCCCAGCTACTCAGGAGGCTGAGGCAGGGGGATTCCAAATTTGAAGCTAGCTTGGGCTACAGAGTGAGCTCAAGGTCAGCCTGGGTAACTTAGTGAGACCCTGTCTGAAAAGCAAGCAAGCATATGACATGAGACATTCTCTGTTGTTGGCTTTGAAGATGGAGGGGCTGGGGGTCTAGGAAGGCAAATGCTCCCAGAAGTAGGGGCAGTGACCCTGCCCTAGCAAGGAGAGTGGGATCTCATGGTGCTAGAAGCAGTCTCCTCCACAGCCTCCTGATGGAAATGAGCCCAGCCAAGAGCCTGCTTCCAGTCTTGAAGAACCAGAGAATCCAGTCAGCAGGCCTGGACTTCCAACCTCCGGAATGTCAGACATTGTGTTGGTGCAAGCCGCTCAGCTGCTGTAATTTGTTGCATAGTAACAAGAAACAGACATATCTAGTATTGATTCAGAAACTGTTCTAACAAGAGTTAAAGAGTCACCTTCCTGGTGACTACGGCAGTGTTGGTAAAGAGTCTACCTGGCACAGTGTTTGGGGGCCAGGACTTGTCTTCTAGTGTATATACTTAGATTGACTACTGGGCACCCTGAAAACATCCGACTAGCTCCTCTGGACTTTCCCAAAACTGGTGTGAGGAATGGCAAGACTGCCTGGGGATGTACTTTCGAGAGAAAAGCCAGCCTCTGGACTGTGAGCTAGCTCCAGCTCCTCTCGGCTCAGGTTCCATTTCACGTGTGTCCAGCACCAGCCACACTCTCCTGGTTCACTGATGCCCCCAGAGCTATCCTCATGTCTTGTTCCTTGAACCTGAGCTGTGTTCTCTGGGAGCATTTCTCCCATCTTCTCCCGGCTCACTCCTATTTTAATAGAAATATAAATCTCTACTCTACTTGGACAGCTTGCCCTGGATGCCCTGAGAGGTGGGCCCTCTGTTGGCACTCATTTCTTTCCTGACACAGAAGATAATGGTAATGGGTCCAGGTTTATCCTTTTAACAACCAGGCTGCAGAGACTGAAAGGCTGAAGAATGGCCACCGTGAAGAATGGCCACCGTGTTTGACACCTAGTGCAGTTCTCAGCACCGGGGAGACAGCTCAGCGATTGTGCTGACAGGAGGTTTGGGTGAATTAATGGTTCAACTATCTATAAACCTCAAAATATCTAACTTAAAGAGGAAGAAGTGAGAGGTTAAAAAACAATTGGTGCCATACCATCAAAATTACTTAAAAATGGTTGAGAAAAAATTTTGTCTCACATGCCTTTCACTGAAAATTTAAAATTAAAAGGAAAACAAACAAACAAAAACAAAAACAACAACAAAAAACCGCAAACTCAAAACCCAGAGTGTTTTAAAATGACTGGGAAATTCTGATTTCTGGGTGTAGGTCTCTGAAGTTCCTTTTCTTAGTGTTTTCCAAGCCTCTTCCTTGTGGGAGGGGCCTGTCGATGATCCTTGAGGTGTGAGTGAAACCCAGGTTCTCAGGAGGGACCCACTAGTGAACAGAGGGCAGTCTATTAGGTCTTCAGGAATGGCAAGCTGTGAGGGCTTGGGAAGAGGGGAAGAGGCCCCGGTGGGCAGAGGAAGGAGGGCCTAGCTGGCCCACAGGGAAACTGCTTCAAGGTATGTTCCTGAAGGTCAGGGAGTAGCTGAGTGGAGACTTCTGTTATGTGACATCTCAGCAACTGCTAACAGCACCCTCCCCACATGCATCAGCTTGGAGGGCTCCTGGGGGCCACCTCTCCTGAGCCACTGAAGTTGGGGTGCAGGCTGGACAGGCCTTCTACAGCTTAGCACCCCACATGCTTCTCAGAGGGATGCGCTCCCTCAGAGAAACTAAACCAAGAGGCAAAATCAAGGCCAAGTCACATTAACAGGCTCAACCCTGCCCTTCTCCCTCCCAGTTTCAGGGTCACCTCAAGTTTGTTTCTTGCCCTAGAGGGGAGATCACAGCAGAATACAATGGAGAGTTTTGGCTGGTGGTGCAGGTTGTCCACACTCTCAAGGCTCAGCTGATCCAAACAGCAGCTCCAGGTGGCTAATAAAAGATTCTGCTGGAGATAGGCGCTTTGGTCCCCAAGGAAAACCAACATCGGCCTACTAAGGTCATTCAGTTTTGAGGAAGTGCACTGCAGGCTCTGTAGTGTGGGTGAAAGGCAGACACCAAGACACCCACCCGCACAGCACAGCGACCAGTATGTGCGTGGGAAGGAGGAAGCTGGGCACACATGAGGGTCCCGAGTCTTGATGTTCTGATAGCCCTGATTTTCCTCAGCATTTCTCAACTAAAGGCACTTTGGATGAAACAATCGCTCCTTGTGTGGCCCTGTCACTTGCCTTCTAGACGTTTCTTTCTACATTCTCATCATTTCCCTTGGCAGTCCTCCTCCCCCACCCCCACCCCCCAACACTAGCCACTCTCTGTTTGTTACACTGCTAGTCCCCCAGAGATTGCCAAACATCCCTGGGAGGGAACCTAGAGAATAATAACCCGGGGATCTAAAATTAAGCAGGTTGTCCTAACATCCTAAGAATAGCCCCAGCACACCAAATGCACTCATTTAATTTCTTATTCAACAGGAAAGAATGACCTCTTTTAACATAGAACTCCTCTGAAATGTGCCACTTCAAACAGGTTCTCAGCATAGCCCTATACTGTCCACAGCTCAAAACCTGGGTTGAAACACCCACGCAGAAATGCTGAAAGGCTTCAGTTAATTGTAAGTAAAAAGAAATTCCCCTGGCAGACAAAATGCTCTTTGACCATCTGAAGGGTGCTAAAAGGAGGGAATTTACTGAACGAAATAAAAGAGATTAAAAACAAACACTTCAGCGACACAGAAATGGATTCAAAGGCTTGGGAAGTAGCTCAGTTAGTACAGTGATGTCCCAGAATGAAGGAAGCTTTGGGTTCAATCCCTAGTATCATAGAGAGTACATAGAGTGTAGTCTTCAGGAGGTGGAAGCAGGAAGATTGTAAGTTCAAGTCTATTCTCAGCTACAAAGACAATTCAAGAGTAGCCTGGGATACATGAGACCCTGTTACAAAACACTCAAGATCATACCAGGCCCCCACTTTACAATAACCCACCCCCTGCACACTCCACATACATTTCTTGTTTACAAACCAAGAACTTGTTACACCCTGCTCTAAGAGGAAACACCATTACAATGATGACCTGATAGTCTGACTTCTCGGTTTCTCCCTTAGCATTTTCTTTGTTTCAGACTAAGTAGACAGACTGAAAATTTAAGTACTGGTATAATTAAATTACTTGAAGAATCCTAACAATTACTAGACTGTGGTGTGGTGTACATGTATATAGCGTCTATTCTAGAATCCAATGCAAAGATCATTAATGTAAACAGGAAAGAAAAGTCACTGCCCCCAAAAGCAAACTGTCTGTCATGATAGTTAAGTGCTGCATCCTCTAGTACTATTGCACACATCCCTGTAAATTAGCAACTCAGAAAGTAGAAGCCGAAGCCACACCAACAGCCATAGGACCAGGAACTCCAGACAGGAGGAAGCAGGTTTAGAATAGCAATGGGTTTTTCCCTCAGCTGTGTGTCTTACAAGAAATGTCCAATTCCATTTCAGAAGTGGAAAAGGGCATGTTTTTCCCACCCAGAAGGGAAACAGGAAAGGTCTACAGAGCTTGACCTATTACCATGTCCTATCTGGAAAATAAAAATAACAAGTAGAGACAATGACTAGTCATGAAGGCATGACTTAGGAAAAATGACTGGGCCACAGGGCATACCTGTACAAAGGAACGGCCTTGAATACTACTCTGGGGCTTATATTTGGAAAAGATTCACACAGTGAACAAGGAAGTGATTTTGGCAGATTTGGGGGAACTTTTATTTATTTTTACTTTACGTGTATGAATGTTTTGCCTGCATATATGTATGTGTACCACATGTATACCTGCAAAGGCCAGTGTTAGATTCCTTGCACAGCTGGTTGTGAGTTGCCACGTGGGTGCTGGGAACTGAACCTGGGTCCTCTGAGAGAGCAGCCTGTACTCTTTAACTGTTGAGTCATCTCTCCAGCCACTAGTTTTTGTCTTTAAACACAAAGGGAGTGGGGAGATGGCTCAGTGGATAAAATGCTGCCTTGCAAGGGTGAGGACTTGAGCTTGGACCCAGAGCCCACATAAAGCCACACTAATAGTCCTAACTGTAATCCCAGTTTTCCTATGGCAAGATGGGCAGCAGAGAGAGGAGACTCCTTGGAAGCTGGTGGGCCAGCTGGCCTGGTATACACTGCTGCAAACAGTCTCCAACAAGGCGCTAGGCAAGGCCTGACTCTAGAGGTGGTTTTCTGACTCCCACACGTGTGCCATGGTATGTGCATACCTGCAGTCACCACATACATACACACACACACACACACACACACACACACACACACACACACACATACCACCACCACCAACATACACACACACACACACACACACACACACACACACACACACACACATACCACCACCACCACCACCACCACCACAAAAAGCCACAAGGTGCCATGAGGCCACAGCTACAGAACCAGAAGCACACAGCTGAGGAACTGGTCAGGGGCCCTCACCACACAGGTGGCAGGAGCCCAGGCCCACGCCGGAGAGAACAGGGCTGACAAGAAGAGCATCTTCCCTCTGGGGTGGTCAGGTCCTCTTGGATCTGCCGCTCTCTATAGCAGATTCCCCTCTTCTCTCTACCGTCTTACCTGTTCCCTAAGAATATACCCGAGGAGATATGGGGAGAAAACTGCTCTGACAGAAAGCCAAAGCTACTGGAGAAGGTGGGCAAGTGAGACACATTAAATAATTTCTCCACAGCCATAGACCACATTTGGTCTCCCTAAAAGTCTTCGTTGAAGCCTCGGCCTCCATCATGATGGCAGCAAAGGTGAGGCATTTGGGGAACTGGGGTTAGATAAAGTCCTGGAGGTGGGGTCCTCAGGATGAGATTAGCATCTTTTTTTAAAAAAAATATTTTACTATTTTTATTTTATGTGTATGAGTGTATTGCCTGCATGTGACTGCACCCATGTCGTGCAATGCCGCAGAGGTCAGAAGAGGGCTTCAGATTCCCTTGGAACCGGAGTTAGGATGGTTCGTAGCCGCCATGTGGGTGCTGGGAATCGAACCCAGGTCCTCTGCAAGAGTAGTCAGTGCTCTTCACTGCTGAGCCACCTCTCCAGCCCTGAGATTAGCGTCTTTATGAGACCAGAGAACTTTTTCTCTCTCTCTCTCTCTCTCTCTCTCTCTCTCTCTCTCTCTCTGCCACATGAGTGCACAGCAAGGCAGCAGCTATCTGCAACCTATGCTCCTAAGAATCCTCACCTGGAACCAACCAAGCCACCAGCTGGTCAATTCCCAGCCTTCAGAGCTGTGAGAAGTACAAGCCTGCTGTGTAAGCCATCTACTCTGTGGTAGTTTGTTATAGACAGAGCTAAGATGCCCTCAGTCACCCAGCCTTAGAACCAGGATTGTGAACAAAAGTCTATAGATTCCAAATCTGTGTTCCTGATCTACGGAGAAACAGTGACTCAAGATATTTTAATTATAGCACATGTTTTGCTTTCAAAGCTACATATGAAACTTGTTTTGCATAGCTATGTGATGGGTGAGTAGGAATTAACCTACCAATAATTAAATCAGTTCTCTTAATCAAACAACATTTCTCCTCAGTATCTTTTCAGCTGGGATTGCTGTAGAAGGGAAGGGGCTTCACAGGGAAACATGATAAAAATATGAAGGCAACTCATGATTAGGATTTAAATTCTCTGCAACATTAAGGATTCCAAAATACAAGCATTGTACTTTAAGAATAGGTTTGTTGAATCATAATGTGTGCGCTGGTATAATACTGTTAAAAATCTCTATGTACTGAGATAACATCATAACAATATATTGCTTAAGATCATTAAGTATTGTTTCTTTCTTTTGTGTGTGTGATGTGTGTGGTACATTCATGTGAATGTGCAGTTGTGCACCCAATCACACGTGTGGAGGCCCGAGGTCAATGTTGGATGTCTTCCTCTACTACTCTCTGCGTGCTCTCCTGAGACGCTTCCAGTTCCTCTGTCACTGGCCCCAACACTTAGGTTATAGGCATGTGCAGCCATGCCTGGATTTTTACATGGGTACTCTCACCCACTGGGCCATCTCCCCAGTTGGTCAGTATTGTTTTAATTGCAAAACACTATCCTTGAGTATTTTTACAACTGTCTAGATCCACTAGTAAAGCTACTTATGTTCTGTCCAAAAGTCAGCAGAACGTCTCTCTGAGCCAGCTCAACCATCTTTGTTCTTCTGAGATGTCCCTGCAAATTCAGGTAGAGGCTGGATGAGCACGAGAAGCCACAGCAAGCGGCGTACACGCTTCCTGCCTGGGCTCACTTTGCGCACTTTCTGCTTACTTCCTGTGATGATCTTGCTGTTTGTAGCTGCTGAACTGGCTTGTTGTGGTCAACCAGCAGGGAGGGAACTTGGGCTGGGGACCCACATGAGCTTCCATCCACTGGGTGCTGGGCTACGACCAAAGCCTGGTCTCTCAGGTCCTTTGTTTGCCTTCCTTGGCACTTTCCATTGTCCTGTCCTACAAAGGGCAGTCTTTGGTCCATGACTAAGGTGCTGTGCCCACACATGCTTGGCCTGGGTGCTGGCGTGTTGTGACTCATGCCCTTGGTGGCCCTCAGAGGCAAAGAGTGGAAGGAGAATCAGACAGCAAGAGCCACACTTGGGTCAGCATGAGCTCAGAAATGCGAAATCCCCCATGTAGGTACTATCTATAACTTACCCTGTGAGTCGATCGAAATACTATTTTGATTTGTTTTGTAATTGTTCATTTCCTAACCTGGTGGTTAGTTGATGGTCTAATGTGCTCTGGGGTTCGAAAACACATCTGCCCAATGATTCACTGTGGCTGCTCAAAACCAGTATTAGTGGCAAGAACCTAAGACCCCCCAAAATAACAAACCACGAAGAAAAACTTGGAAAATTGATATTCAAAGCCAGGGTGGTGTTACTGACCCTCTAGCCCAGTCAAACAGGACTGAAGGAGGCCTGCTTTATTTCCAATATGTTAAACAGACAGGGCTTACTCTACTGGTAATACCCACAGCAGCTGCCCCCCTGTCCCTGGGGGAGCCAAGGTAGAAGTCAGTGACTGCGGCTGGGAGATTCCCAGATGGCTCCAGTTCCAAGTTTTTTTGAAATACTTCAGAGTAAGGACAGGTGGGAACGTGATTTGCCAGCATTATTGATTCACTCATTCAACTTACCCATCACTACGTCTATTTGTTCCCCGAACACCAACTGTGGCCTCGGCACTGATGAGGTCAGTCTCCGCCTGGATACACACATGCCACCGTTCCTGCAGGACCACCTGAATCTGCTGTCTGAGTCACAGGTAATCCTGATGTTCCTGCTGGTGCTGGTGGATTGAAAGCGGTGCATGAAGGGGAGGTGAAGCCTATAAGAACAGAACACGCCGCATCTCCAACACTCTTTATTTTTCTTATTTTGAGATGAGGTCTTACTAAGCTGCCCAGGCTGGCCTTGAATGCATTCTGTAGCCCAGGCCAGTTTTGAATTTGTGGTCCTCCTACCTCCACCTACTGAGGAGCCAGGATTACAGGTTTTGTGCCATAGGCCCAGCTACAACCTATGCTCCTAAGTGGAAAAGGCCCACTCTACTCTCCAGGTAACATCCTGAAGTATTTCTCAAGGAGTCTTCATTCAGTAAAACCTTCCCCAATGGCTTGGAATGTCACCTGTAGAATTATACTACTGTTGTAGTTTTTGTCTGCATAGCAGAATTCCAGATCTGCATCTTCCCACTAAAATGAAGACGGAACCATTCTCAAGAAGAAAAGAACCACAGAATAACCCAAGTCTGAGAACTAGCTCTGTATTCAGTGGTTTCTGTGATCTTCATTATGGGCTGAAATACACCCTCTACTCCAAGTTCATACTTCAAAGCTCTAATACTCAGCATATCCCTGTATAACTGAACTTGAAGGGAGAACCTTTAAAGAGATTATTACAGTAAAATGAGGCAGTTGGGTTAGGGTGAGCCATAATTTGGTAAGCCTGATGTTATTAACTTGCAAAGGGACACCAGACAGAAGACCACATGAAGACACAGTAAGAAGTTGTAATCTACACACCAGGGAGAGAAGCCACAGAAAAAAACATCCCTGCCCACATCTTGATCTTGACCTAGCCTCCAGGAATGGTAGAAAAAGTTCTTGTTGTTTCACACCTAGTCTGTGGTATGTGTCTTGGCCCTCCTAATAAACTAATGCTTATCCTGAATTGACACCTTCATCCTAACATAAGGGCTCTATAGGAACATGAGTTCCCATCGATAATAATATGGTTGTCAAGGAGAAATCTCTGGAAGAAAATGATTAGACAGGAATGGCACGATGGCTCCAGTCTACCCACTCCAGAACACTAGTCACCTTCAGACAGACAGGTTTAGAGGGGTGCACAGAGCTCTATTATATAGCTGATGAAATCCAAACCCTGCTCACCAATGACAAGCTCTAATTCATTCATATATGTAAAACCACAAAACTCACTGATGTTGATAAAGGAAGACAAGTAACTCTATGGCAATGATGAAACTCCCACCACAAATGACTGCCACATTCCTAGCAATCACACAGAATCTCTCTCTCCCT
>NW_008340872.1:2072401-2080084 GCF_000622305.1 Nannospalax galili | reverse complement strand
CTCCCTCCCCCTCCCCCTCCTCCTTTCTCTCGCCAAAGTAATCCAAGGAAAATGGTATGAAGGCTTTCAAGGGCACTCATTACACCAAGAGAAAATGGTAGAAGTGGATTCACGCCAATAGTAACCATGTTCCCTTAAATACTACTGCTTCTCACATGGTGTGTGGGAAGGTCTGCTGGCTGGTTCTAACTGGAAAAGTCACAGCAATGTATCTGTGCAGAAGATATCTATAATAGTTTCTTCCTTGGAAAAAGGGATGACAAAGTCTGAATCACATTGTCCAGGATTTTAAGTGATGATGCTGATTTGCTGCTTTATTCGAAAATTCCATGGTCATGAAAAAGCAACTGGAGATTTATCCTGTTTCCACTGGGGCAATCAGGGGAATAGGAGGTGGGAGAGACAGTTCTATAACTCTAGGTTGACAATTTCTTCAGCAGGTCCCAAACCCACATCCTGACAACAGGTAATCCTGACATCAGCTGCTGGATCTTCTAGGATACTCCCTGTAGACCTTCTTTCCCAATTCTCCCTTTAAGTCAGTGTTAAGGCATTCTTAGACCTCCTGAATCTTTGCTCACAGGACTTCTGGCATCTCCCCCTAGTATTCAAAGCTCATTCATAGTGAACTCAAGGGGACGCCTGAGGTCCCTGACCCTGTGTAATGAACTAGGTCTGTAGATCAGCAAGAAGCCCAAACCTAGAGGGTATTATGGCCTGATACTAATACCGAGCTGGTAAGGCTCTGTATATCACATGGTTGCCATTCTCTCCAGCAGGGCTCTAAAAGCTTTCTAGGACCTTCTGGTCTCTCCAAACTTGCTGATCTCTTTCCCTGGGGGTTGGAGAGTACAGATGGGAGGCTTCAAAGACAGAAAGTTTGACATGAAAGAAGACAGAAGTTGGGCTCCTGGGTCCCATGAGAAGAGATAGACGACTGATGGTTCTAGAAGTATTCCTCATGGAGGCTCAAGTCAATGGAGACATGAAGGAATTATCAGCTCTTTGTTAGGCCCAGGCAGGTTTGAGACTGCTGTGTGCTCAGGTGGCCATGCAGGTTTGGGATGCAAACAGAAAGGCCCTGCTGGGCTTCCTAGGGGGAGGATTCACACTGTGTCCCTACTGGGGCACACTGTGTGTGGGCTGGTCCCATTAGGGAATGTGACATCAGTATGACATACAAAGGTCTGAGGTCCTGGGCACAAAAGGCTCCATGTTAGTGTCAGGCCATGATTCTGTTTAGGGTTTAGATTCTTGCTAACTGTATGGACACAGTTCACTATACAGAGTCTGGGCCCTCAGCAGCAGGCTTACGCATCATCTAGGAGCTTACTGGAAACACAGACTCTTGGGCCCCACCTCAGAGTGACTGAATTGGAATCTGCACTTGCTGAGATCCCCAGGGAACTCCTAGGTACTGTGAGCTATGAGCAGCACTAGACACACGGAGGGGGAGGAATATCATCTGATAGCCAAGTGACAACATGGGATGAGACTAGTAAAACATCCTGGGTAAACTTTTTGGACCAATAAGTCTCTCCAGGAAGTGTGCCAGACTGTCACAAATGGCAGGTGTGGTTTACAGGATTTTGTCCAGGGAAAACGCTTACCACGTTGTCAAGGGTGTCGGGATCTACTGAAATTCCATCAGTGTTTACTAGGGTTTGAGATGTAGCTCAGTTCTGTAATAGAGCACTTATCTGACACCAGTGGAGGCCAGGATTCAATCCCTAGTACTGCATCAATTGGGCATGGTGGTATAATCCCACCACTCAGTGAAGGCAGGGGGATCAGAACTTCAAGGTCACCCTTCGCTACATAGTGAGTTGAAGACCAGCCTGGGATACATGAATCCCTGTTTCAAACAGCAACAACAACTACACCCCACAGGCATCAGCCACTCATATACAGTCTCCATTCTTAATTGAACTATTACATTAGATGTGCTAGTAAAAAAAAAAATGTTACACACATAGCAAGCTGTGATCATGGAGGGTTGGATATATTTATCCATCATAAAGACAGGGAAGAGGCTGGTGTGACTTTGTTTTAAACAACTTACATTACCAATAGAGCAATTAACTTCCTTCCTTCCATGAGCAATTTTAGTGGTTGCCTGTATTTGCAGCATTTTCCTTGAGAGACAAGTTTTATGAACTTCACGTGACTCAAAAATTTAATCCACTCCATTCCCACAAACTTTTCTTTCTTTCTAGTGGGATGAGAGGAGATTGGAATACAATGGCCTTATTCTGAATTTCAGACTACCTTTCTAAAATACAGCATCCAGGGAGAAGGCATTCTCTTCCAGACCTGAAGTGGGACAATTCCAATCAGTCAGATGAGGGCTATGAGTCAGGACCAAAAGTAACAACAGGATGCTAGTCCTTGGCAGCTTTTCAGCCTTGACCTAGCAGCCTCCATGGGCTTCCAGATCAACGACCCAGGTCCCTGCGGGGCTGAGAGGGCAGCAAAAGCCATTTCCTGTGGGGATGAGCAGCTACTGAAACGGTTTCAGTAGCTTTTGCTAAATCAACATTGTCAATTTTATCTAAAAAAATAGGACCGGAAAAGCTGCATGAAGAGCCCAGCCAGGTGCCTAGAGCATGCCGCCACATGATTTACAGCATACAAAATCACGGAAAGTCACTTCACTTCCCGACGGCACACAGCCTGGGCTGGCCGCTGAAACACTTCTCCTGACTAATTTATTCCATGCTGCAGTTTTCCATGGCTGACTCATAACCATCTCCTGCTTCTCTCATTTCCTGAAATGATTCTGATGAGGGTTATTCCACATAAAAAAGTGGAATGATATATAAAACTCAGAAACCTAGGTGCAATTTACAACTCTTGACTCTAAATCCGAAACTAATGTTTGGCTAGAAATTCCCAAGACAACCCAGGGTTCTGGAGGGCATCATCTGTTCCAGAACCTCAGCACGGTAGAGGGTTCAGGACCATTTCAGTTCCACAGCCAGGGCTACTTGCAACAAAACAAGCAAAATGCAACAATCAAGGAGGTCTGAAATCAGGTGTATTCATAATTAAGATGCACAAGGGTCACGTGACAATGCACTCACTGGCAAGGCACTGTTTTCTTCGAAGACCATTTGAATACTTAATCATGATTTTTTTTTAAGATTAACTGTTTTGCTTCAATTTGCTTGTACTTTAAGGAAGAGAAAGGTTTTTTTAAAAAAAATCACTTGTGATTTCTTTCTAAAACACTCAGTGCATATATTTTTATTTGCACCTTATCAATCACTTCTCTCCTCATCTTTGAGACTTTGATTTTGCTTTTGCACTGTTGGGGATCAATTCCAGGCTCTCAAGAATGCTAGGCAAATATTGTACCTGTTCTATCATAATGACAGGGACGAGGCTTGACCACTGAGCCATAACAGAATCAAATGAGCATTGTTTTAGCAATCTTACAAACTGAATCATGCACTGGGTACTGAAAGCTAGGTTCCAGGTGCTGGAACACTCTGATAACCTGCAGGGCAAGGGTCAGCAATGGTTGCAAAAGCCAAGCAGGTGAAAGACTGATGTGCAAACAAACATATCAAGGAGCTCTCAGTTAGACCAAGCTTCCAGACTCATGGCCACACACACACACACACACAGACACACACACACAGAGGCTTACGCTCAGTGCTTCTGCTAGCTGGGTGCAACAGGAGAACCTTCTGTCAGACAAATGAAACCATTTCCTTGGAAGCAAATTATTAAATATGGAGAACCCAAAGATTAAGAGACAGGAGAGATGGGTCAACGAAATATAATGGGTATTTGGATTTGAATTCAATATGCTAATTATAAAAAGATATTTATGAGCCAACTGGGGAATCTGAATACAGAAAAAATACTTGTCAGTATCAAAGTTAACTGTATTTTATTTTTACTAAAAGGAATCCTTCTCTCAGAGTTGCATATAGTGAAATGATATTCCTAACACATGTTCAGATTTACCACGGAGTGTGAGGGTAGGAAGCAGGGACCCATGTGCTGCTCTGGGAGGTGAGCTTCGAAGACAGGCTTCCTCAGAACACCCTCCCTATCTCCAGAGTAAACAGTTATTTCCAAAACTTGAAAGAAAAAAAAAAAGAAGGAAAGACTTGATAAGGGATTCAGAGTAAGGTCAGCACTACCCATACTAATTTTAAATAGACGCAGTATAAAATAGTTTTCATAATATACAACTTCTACAAGTCAAAAATATGCCACTTGAGTTTTGGCAGTTCGTCCAGAGATTACAACAGGACTCTCTTGGAAATAGCTTCTTTGTACAATCACTATAATCAGTGACAAAAAACAATTCAGATTTTCACAACTATTATCCAGTGACAGGAAGAGGAAACACTAGAACAATGGTCAGATGAAGGCCGGGCACTGTGTGGAGAGAAACATCTCAGTGGTTTTCAGGTCGAGACTGAGTATAAAATACCTCTATGTCTTAGGACAGAACTACTTCCTCCCACCCCACCTGGGTCTAACCAACCAACCCCATCAGCTGACAGAGAAGTGCCATGCTGAGAAGGTGCCCTGACAGCTCTGCCATGGAGATGGTTGGCTCCATTTTCACACTTTACAAGCTGTGAAGATCATGCCACAGGCAATGAATGTGATATCCACCTAATACCTGACCAGTTGGGCCACTTAGGCATTCATACTCCATGGCTCATTCCAATCACCCATTTCAAAAACACTAACTCACAACTCCCACTGCAATCTCACTAGGTGTCTCTGGAGCAGGCAGCTGGGTGTTTGATTCCTTCCGTGAGACACCACTGCAGATAATGTGTTTGCTCAGATGGGGGCAGGGGTCACAGGGAAGGCCTAAGAGCCAAAGAGCATGCAGCCAGTGAGATGAAGCCCCCGGCACAGTTTTAATCATTACTGTGAGGACTTTGCTAAGCCCAGAGGAGATGTTAAGCTGAATGATGTATTCTGATGTCATTAGCAAATATTATGAGGTGGCATTGTCAATATTGAGATAATTCTTAAAAAATAGTAAACACGGAACAAGGTTCACATTCAGCACATTTAGAAGATAAGGCCGGTGCCTTCTGTTCAGAAGATGACCTTAGCTGAGTAGCAATTAGTGAAGATGATGAGATGATGGGAAGTTGGCTACCAGCTACTAAGGCAGCAGGTACCCTACATTCAGTTCCCAAACTATTCGGAGACAGGCACTATTTCTTTTATTTACAGATGAGGAACCAAGGCTGTGCTGCTTACGCCTCTTGGATATTTGACTTGCAATCAGAATTCAAAGCAAGGCAAAAATGAAACTGTATCCAGCTTGACCTAAGTTCTTAGAATAGTGAGGAATGATCCATCACCCTTGTGACAAACTCTGTTGACAAGTTTAAGCTGCTGAGGTGGGTGCCTGTGGTCCCACGAATTACTGATCAAAAAAGCCTAATGCTTCTAATGCTGCGGACAAGCCACACGACTCTTACCTACACTATAGAAGCATTCTAGCTGTGAGAGAACTCGCAGCTGGGAGAGAGGGCTGCTTCAGACTGGCTTTACTGAAGTTCTGTGTAGATAGGTGCCATGCTACCCTGTGAAGGAGCCCTGCATTAACTAACAGTTGTGCGAGAGAGTGGGGGCTATAGCTTAGTGGTTAGAGCAAGCACTTGCTGATCATGCACAAGGCACCAAGTTTTATCTCCAGCAATGCAAGAAAAAAATAAACCCACAGAAATAATAGCTTGATGGGCATAGTGGCATCTGCCTATAATCTTAGCACTCTGGAAGTTGAGGCAGGAAAATTGAAAATTTGAGGATAGCTTGGAATACACAGTGAAACTGTCTTAAAAGAAAAAAACAAAAGCAAACAGACACACACACTCACACACATTCACCCCCCACAAATAATAAACAATGCAAACAAAAGAAGATGTACTATTTTTCAATGTCTGTCATCCCCGGGAAAGCAGGTCTGGGCTGGGGCCCTGGGTTCCTGCCAGCCTCATCTCTACTGACAGCAATGCACCAGGACTGAAGCTCTGGATGACGGATGAGCTCGGATGGCTGAGAAAAGGCACTGGTAAGAAGGATCAAGAAAGTGAGGTGATGGGGCTAGAGACCATTCAGCAGGCAAAGGTTCTTGCCACGCAGCCTGACCCCAAGCTCCATCCTCAAAGACCACAGTGGAGGGAGAAGCCCAACTCCCACAGTCTGTCCTCTGACCTCCATGTGCATGTCATGGCAACTGTGTGCACCTTGCCCCAAATAAATAAATAAATAAGCAAATAAACAAATGTAATTTTTTTAAAGAACACAACTTTGGCCTACGCATAAGAAGGCAGAGTTGGACTGCACGGTCCTACCTACATTCCCAAATGTAGGTCAAACACTAAGCTTGTAGCAGTCGATGGCTATGTCCCTTCAGTGCTACAGAAAACCTGGCCATCCAGATATTTTGGGTAGGAATAAAGTTTTACTCTGGTTCCCCAAAGAACCATGGGTATCTTAGGAGTCTGAAGTCCTGTGGCTCTTCCTCTTTCCCTGAACCTCAGTTTTGTCTGCTGCTAAACTGGTAAGAAGGACTCCTTCAGCTCCAGGCTCAGAATCCAGGGACTCTAAAGGGATGCCACCAAAAAATGATCACGGTGCAAGCTCAACTTTTATAACTGAACCAAGTGTGGGAAAGCAAAGTGCCAACAGAAAACTATAAAGATGTTTCACCTGAATTCCAAAACCAGGCTTCCAAGCAATCAGAACACTAATAAAAGAACATGAATTGCTGTCATTTGGGCGGCATGGAATCCCCATGAGGGTCACTGGAAACTGTGAGAATGCAAAGATGGATAAATGCAGTCAGCTTATTCCAGGAATAGCTGGAAAATTCACAACAAGGCCAGAATTAGGGGAAAAAATAGAAGAAAACATGCATGAGCCATTAGGTTGGATCAGGAAGTTTAACACAATGTGCGTTTGATTCTCAGCAAAGGACGCTTTCTGTAAGAGCCTCATCAAACCCAGTGTGTTCTGGGCACTGATGCACATGCTCAAGGGTGAGTTCAGACAGTGCGATCTGATGAGGAGGCCCAGCGGACAGCCACTAACAAGCCACTTTAGCTTTCATGGGCAAGAAGAAGATAAAGAACTCATTTGTCAGGTACAAAAATGGCCTGCTGGCACCGTCTAATAAGCCTTTAAATACCATGCTCTGAAATATCTCCTTGTTCCATGTGGATTAAGTCAGTCAAAATGTCTGGAACTGGGTGCCACAGAAGGTCCTGACATTCTTCTGAATGTAGCTCACATTTTCCAGTTTCTTGGGCAGACTGTGTGATAACACACCCAAGTGACACTCAACCTACGCTTTGCAGTTTGCAATGTCCCTTCCCATGTATTCACATTAGGAAATTCTGACATTTGCAACAAGTAGATGGAACTGGACATCATTATATTCTGCAAAATAAGCCAGATAGAGACAAATATTGCATGTTTTCTCTCATATACAGAATTCGCTTTTAATTCTATATGCACACATATGTGCATCTGTAATACATATGTGACATGAAAGTAGACTGTAAGAGAGGAGGAAGAGCGCTGCAGTGAGGTGTAACAGCAGAATGTAACAGCGTATGAAGGCAAGGAGAGGTTGTGGGGAGGAAGGAGACCAGCAAGGGCAGAGAGGAGGGGAGGGGAGGGGAGGGCAGG
>NW_008340872.1:2016467-2071785 GCF_000622305.1 Nannospalax galili | reverse complement strand
TGGGGGAGGGCGAGGGGGGAGGGCAGGAGGGATGCCATTAGCAAAGTGTATTGTACACACAAATGCAAACGTCATAATGGAAATCATTATTTTGCACGCTAACTAAAAATAATTTTTAAAAACCTTCCTAACAATCCTTAGAGAACCCGGGGAAGGAATTACTATTCTGACTTTTGCAGAAACGACTGGGCTTGGCGGGTTAGGGCTATTGGCCAACGGTCACATAGCTTACTTACCACCAGCAGCATCTACTTTCATATTTGAGCTCTCTGACTGGATTCCAGGATTTTTTTCCCCCCTGAATGTCCTTAATTTAGCCCTCAGAGAGGCACAGTTCCAGTATACTGGCAGACTCTCGAATTCCTGGGGGAACTGTCCAAGCACCACTTAATGAGAACAGCAGGTGTCCACGGGTCTCAAGCTTTATGCTGATGAAGGATTCTGATCACTAACCTCGGTCAGGGTGGGTCAGGCTCTAGGCAACTGAGCTCCCAATGCAAACTCAGACTGTGCCTAAGTTATTAGTGCTAAAGTGTGCAGGACTCATGGTCCCCAGAGACTGGACTGTTTAGTCAGAAGGCTTTGCTGATTCCAAACAGATACTGACACATGTACAAAGAACCATGACACTGTCACACTGGGGGGCTGGAAGTCCCTTTGAGAGGACTGATTTTAAAACCTTAAATCTACCATGTAAGACCATCTTAGTTTTTTGTGGTTATAGTAAAATATCTGAGACTTGGTAATTTATAATTGAGTTTATTTAGCTCATGTTTCTAAGGGTCTGTCACTACTGAGGGGTCTCGCACTCCTTCAACTCATGACAAAAGAGAAGGGACAGCAGGCCTGTGCTGAAGGGTCAAAGCACGACGGTGGTCTCGCTTTACCCCCCCCCCTTGTAGGTAATAATCTAGTTCCTGAGAAAAAGGCCTTAATCCGGCTAAATGACCAAACACCTAAAGTTCCTACCTCCTTTCAACACCATTACACTGGGAATAAAATTCCACTGTGAATTTCATCTGGGACAAACCATATCTGAACCACAACAATACCCGAATTCTGTGATATTTAAAAGTAGGCTAATCTTTTATCATTTCTCAGCCTTTCACACCTAGAAAGCAGAGGTAATAGAGAGTAAGTGTTAAAATGAGGCCCAGAAGAGACAGAGCAATGGATTTTCACATTGATGTGCTCCTCAAAGCCACTGACTTGTGTGGGAAACCCACTTTTTCGACAACAACTTTACAAAGATAGTTGTAAATGATGAAAATAGGGCTTATAATGGAAACTATTTTGCAATTCTTTAGTACTTTTCATGCTTAATAATCTAGAATGTTCCAGAAGAAAATTTGGTTGAAGTGACAACAAAAAAATCATGTGTTAAAAATCGGAAATATCGACATGATTTCACAGAGACATCAGAAGGACAACTCATCTGTTCTGGAAGCCACTCGGTGCCTGAGGCTGGGGGAATGAAGAGAATTAGTGGTCAATAAGGAGACAAGAAAGAGTTGTTCAGCAAAGCCATCTGATTATACCAATTACAAGCTCATCTGTGTTGAAATCATGACCAGCGTAAACACAGCAAACAGTTCCCAACAGTTCCCAATCTATGCCACTCTCTCCAGCCTAGAACTTTTATTTATTTATTTATTTTGGCAAGTGATTACTTTAAAACTTTTACTTTTAGTGGAGAGAAAAAAGATCCCCAAAGTGTAATTTGTACGCCATGGGGAAGGGGCTATTTTTGAATCCAGGCAGTAACCTACCTGCACATCATTTTTATTTTAACTTCTGTTCTAATGCTCTGCACAGAAATACAAATGCATTCAAGACAGTTCCAGCTTCCTCTGAGGGACACAAATATTGAGCAAGTTCTGTGTGGCTGGTTCGAATACTTTAAAGCAGAATTGTATGAACTAGTGGTTTCTGGAAAGTATTGTTTCTTTCTGGATCATTTTAGGTAAAAGTTATACCAGAAATCTGTTTATTAAAGAAGAAAAACCAAACATGAATCAGACACAGTAGTGAGGACAATAAAATCTGTCTTTTAAGCCTAGTGTGGGGGCTCAGACCTAGCATCTCAGCACATGGGAGGTTGAGACAGGAGGACTGCTGTGAGTTCCAGGCCAGCCTGGGCTTTGAGTTCTAAGCCAGCCTGGGCTACAGAGTGTGGCCCTATTTCAAACAAACCACAAACAAAACAAGAACAAGAAACTCAAATATTAACTTAGCAGTATTCTCTCAGCATTGGCTCCTCATGAACAGGCCACAGCAGTCTTCTGGTTTTCGAAGCAGAGGCACACAGGCCTGGCTGCTGCTGCCTGGCTGCTCCTTAGGCACGCAGGACTCCAGGATTTGCCTCCATATAAGGCTCATGGTGCTATCCTTTTCAATTCAGGGACTTAACCCAGAAAATTCCAGGTCATTCATCACTCCGGTGCACCAGTGCCACACTCAATTACATTTTCTTACATGCGTGTTAGCTTGAGTGGGGCACTCCCTGATCTGTCTCATATTTTCTATGAGGTCATGTAGAGCAGGCAACTCAAGAAACTCCCGCTCAGTGTGCTGTGATTTCCGTGATGAGGACACGTAAAACCACCACCACACTGTGCTTCTCTGGACAATCCCTTAAGGCATGGTTTGGCTAAATGTCAATAAAAACTTCATGGAACATGGATCTACTACAGTGATGTCAGTTGTGCCATGTCCTTATGCTCCTGGAAATCAAATTACAGCTGGTCCTCTGTATCCATGGGTACTGCATCTACCATGGATTACATGGCCAGTAATCAGAAAGGGAAACTGTTTTGGACTCTTGAGTGCAGATTCCTGTCTCATTGTTATTTCCTAAAAAAATACAGTATGATAACTGTTTGCACAGCATTTACACTGTATACAAGAGGATGTGCATAGGTTCAATGCAAACAGTGTAGCATTTCACACAGGGGACTAGAGCATCTTCAGATTCTGGCTTCCAGGTGGTCCTGGAGCCAGGTCCACATTACCAACAGGCAGCTGTGCTCTGTTTCCCACTGTTTCCTCTAAGCATTCAGCTCTCTTCAGTCATCAATGAGAAGATGTCTACTCTGCGCCAAGCATTCCTATATTTTCTCCAGGAGCCCAGCACATGGGTGGCACATAAGGAAATCAGGTAACAAACGCTGTGTGGGAGGCATGTGGTCCTGGGGCTGGTGTGGTCCAGAGAGCAGCAATGCTTCCCACACATTCTGTATCCCCAGCAGGGCTATAGTCCCCGACACAATGCTCAGGGAGGAAGAGGCTCAGTGATGAGAAACAGCTGTGTTATACAGTAATCTCGCCACGACTGATGAGATGCCCTCTGATGACCTCTTACAGTGCTGTGTGTGAATCACAACATAGAAAATATTGCCTGTGGACTGGAAAACATTGCTGACACAAGAAAGGGTGCCTACTTCAGCAGACCTAGAACCTTCTATTGCTTTTTGTTTGTTTGTTTGTTTGTTTTGGTCATTTTAGAAAGTCAGCATTAGATGAATCTGATGACCTTCTAGTGTGCTCTGCAAAATTTGTGACTTAAAATAAATACCAGTGTCCTAGTTAGTATTAACGGTCAACTGGACACAGCCCAGAGAGAGTATGAAAAGTCTGTTGATTAGCTGTCTTTATCAGGTTGGTCTGTGGGCGGCACCATCCCTAAGGCAGGTGGTCCTGGGATGTATGAAGAAGCTAGCTGAGCAGGAGCAAGCTAGGAGACAGCGTTTCTCCATGCTTTCTGCCTCCAGGTTCCTGCCTTGAGTTCCTCCCTGACTTCCCTCAATGATGGATTATGACATGGGAGTTCTAAGATAAAATAAGTCCTTTTCTCCCCTAAGATGTGAATGGTCAGAGCGTTCTATCAAAGCAACTAAAGGAAACTAGAGCAACTAGCCACAAGGATATGGGAAAAAGGTGTGCTTTACTGGATGTGGTGATACACATCAGTAATCCAGTCCTAGCACTTGGGAAGCAGAGGCAGGAGGATTGCAAGTTTGAGACCAGCCTTGGCTACATGGTGAGACTTTATCTCAAAACAAAAACAAAAACACAACAAAGAGACATGCATTTAGATTTACAGGGTTTCTGATGTTTCTTTACTAATAAATATATATAAATACTTGACTGAGCTCCACAAGGCTGGGGCTCATGTGTGACTCTGGCTCAGCATTGCATGCGTGGAATGCACGAGATAACACCAGGGAGGAAAAGGAGATTTCTGGCTAATGCCAATGGAGCATTATTTGAGTCATGTGAAGATGGGCTGCCTGGGGATGAGCAGGCTGCCCCAGGCCTAGTGCAGAGGCTGAGATATTACTTGGTGTGGGACCTGCAAGGTATCAGTACAGTGCCAGGAAGTTTCTGACATGTTTTCCCAACTCTAGTCAACAGTCTCCCTGTTTCTCTTCTCTTGTCCTTTCCCTCTCTCCCTTTTCAGCACACTATGTGTGTGTGTGTGTGTGTGTGTGTGTGTGTGTGTGTGTGTGTGTGTGTGTGTGTGTGTGTGTGTGTGTGTGTGTGTGTGTGTAAGTGTATACATACAGGAAGATCACTAGCTCTCATGATGGAACCGGATCTAGTCACATGGAAGTAGAGAGACGCAAGCCCCACACTTGCAAAGGGGTAGAGGGAATGTCAGCTCATTCTAAGTAAACACACACCATTTTTTGACTGGATGGCTTTGAGCTCAAACTCTTACCCACCCACCCCTACCCATACCTCATGTACTATTGTGATTCTATGTACTTTTCCAATCTGAGATTGTATAAACACGGGCAAATACCTCAAAGTAAGAGAAATACTGATAATTCACACTAAAAATGAATGACAAACACAAGGTTGAGAACCCCAGATCTGAGGAACAACTTCTGTTAGAAGGCAACTGTAGTTATTCAGGGTGACCCCCCATCAGTTTGGAAACTTTTAACCTCAGCTTTGTAACTGACCGGAAGAATGCCTAGCCATATCTTGGTAAGATTAACTACGAGGGAAGAGGCCCCAGCAATACAGGCTTCATGAGAATTTCCTACTTGATGCTGCTGCTGCTATCATGAAAGAGGAACAGGAGGCAAAGGGGGCAGGAAGCATATGCCTCACTCTGGCCGTTTGTACTCAACTTCATTCGTCTTTGTGGACAGAATATAATCTGAGTGGAACAAACTCTTCCTGGTCTCTCATGTATCTCATCAGCCAGGCTTACAGTCAGGACTCTGGAAACCTGCATGCAGTCAGCAGATCTGGGTGGCAACGCACTTACAGCAGTTTCCACTGGGATGTGAGTCTCCCACAAGCTCCAGCTTTGAAAGCACACCCTGTCCCACCAACAGGAAGTTCCACAGGCACACTGGAAATCAGGCTCCTGCTTCAGGGCTTCGGCTACCTGCTCGTGCCAGGTGGTCGCATCAGCCCCCTGCAATCAGAATGGGGCCTTGAGAGTCAGGCTTCTTTGTACTCCTGTTAGGTAGGCAGGCTGGAGGGGTCTGTACTTGGTGCAAAGCTTCCCCTAGCCACACATCTATCAAAGGGCTTTGCTATATAATTAGATGGGTTGTCGGAACTTGACTGTAAAAGTATTTTAAGGTTTCAGTTAGCTTTGGGCACCAGTTTTCCAACTTTGCAAAGAATGTTTGCTGGAGAGACAGCTGTACAGCCCAGAGCCTGGAGCCAGGCACGCTAGCACCCTGAAGTTTCCTGGCATTTACAGTGGAAGTACTGAGCTTCTTAGATGGAGAAGTGTATGTGCAGCGAGGGCTTGCTCTGCAGAAAGAGAGCCTTGTTTCTCTGAGGGGCTGTGCTCACAGAGGATGGAGACAGAACACCCGCACAGGGTGCAGCAGGGCTGCCTTCCTAGGACCCTGAGGGTGCAGTGCCATCAAAGCCCCTTCTGTTAGCTCTTCCCAGTGCCTAAACAGTGCCCAGTCGTCCTGCAGGCTGCACATGTTTGTGCCTGGACTGACAAGTGGCAGTGCCTTGTCCCTGTGGGAACCACCTTCCCAGTACTAAAAGGCAGGCTCTCAGATACCTTGTGAATAACATTTCTGACTGGGAGAAACTGCTGTGTAGGAGCCAACATAAGTCCTGAAAGACAGTGCCTCAAGAGGCTGTTCGTTTCAGGTACTTTTATTTATTTTAATTTTTAAGATTTTTATTTCAGATCTAGTCTTTGAGGATAAAGATATGAGGCCAGGGACAGAATTGGCTTTAAGGGTCCTCTGTGGGCTTGGTGGAGGTGAGGAGGCCAGAGGGAGGAAGAAAAGGAAGGGGTTCCCACTAATAATCCTGGGAGACTGAGATTGAGGGTCAGAGGGTGGAGGGCAGAAGGCCTAGGACCAAGTCTGCTAGAACATGGTGGGGGGGTCCCTAAGCCTTACAGAAGCTTTCAGTAAGCCTGTAACTATAGACATTTTTGTTCACAAAGGTTTTTGTGTGTGTGTGTGTGTGTGTGTGTGTGTGTGTCTGTGCAAAATGTGTGCAGGTGCCTGCAGAGGCCAGAAGAGGGCTCTGGATCTCCTGGAGCTGGACTTACAGGCAGGTTTGAGCCACCCAATTAATTAAACAGGAACCGAACTCAGGTTCTCTGCAAGAGCAACAAGCATTATTAATTGCCAAGTCATGTCTCCAGCCCCCAGTGACTATGGAAATCTTTTTACCACTCTACTCCCTAACTCCACAGTTGCTACTGCAATGCCTGGCTCCTGGCTATTTGATAAATATTGTTTGAATAAAAGCTCTTTCTTCCTGGAGAGAAAGAGTCTAATTTTTTAACAGAGAAGCAGTATTACTCACATTAGCACATCAGCCAACTCACACACAAAAGACGTCTGTTGTGGGCACCATTCTGTCTGGATGGTCTAGTTTACAACACTAGGATTTTAAGAATGAGAGACAGTCACAAACTCTTTTTTTCTGGAAATATCCTTGGCTCACATCATGAATAACGTACAGAATTGGGGTTTGGTTTTCCATAGATTGCAGTATGTGATACACAGCCCCAAATATTTCTATGCTTGAAAAAAAGGGGACCAGATTAACCGGCTTTAGCATGCAACTTTCATGAATTTAAGTATTCAAGGTGGCAGCAGTCTTGTACGAACAGAATGTGAAAGGCCATCTGCTTGGCATCTGAGTCAGGAATAAACACATCATGCCTGGCTTCAACAATGAGTTTGACCACTGAGGAGTGAGCCAGTGGCCCCCTCCCCGCCTCCAGTCATGGTCCCCCTCTACTGGGAGGCAGCTTCATGTTGCCGTCATCTGTGCTACCTTTTTCTGATGACATAGCTCTGTCCTTGGAGGATAATGGGCTTTTTAAAATACTTGCAACAAAAACATGATGCATGCAGCATATGATGAGCCCAGCGACACACCTTTAAACTAAGAGAATGCGGCCGCCACCCCATCTGCTATTCCTGAGTGGTGCCAGGGAACTTGCCCTGGACACAATGTGAAAAGAGCTGCACATGGCTTTCAGCAGAGAGCTTCGTTCATAAAGATGCATATGACAATCCTTTCTCTAATCGCAGGCCTAAGCAAGCTGCATACTTTCCCAAGCCATAAACACTAATCGTGATGACAAAGAGCAAGAACCAGTCCTGCTCAGAAGGAAGTCGCTTTACCAACAAACAGAAATGTCTGAAGAGAACAAGACATGACTTGGCTTCCTGACACAGTTGCTAAATCATTCTGAAAACAAAAACAAAGCATTTAAGTCTTGATTAAACGTATCCTATAAAATTAACACATCTACTTCTTAAAAATAAGTAGTACAGTTAAAACAGGAATGTACTCAAATCAAATTTTGTTAATATTACCAGTTAATTATTTTTAAATTAGACCTATACAGTGAACACAAATAACAGATTTTTACAAACTAAAATAATGAAGTCAATTTACTTAATTTGGTAAATTACACCAGACTGCTTTTACTCATGGCATGCTTATGCAAGTCATAATTTAATCATTGCTAACATAATTGGCGACCAGGAAAACAAGAGATTGCTAGTGTAGGAAAAGCCCTGTCACTAGGGAAACAGGTGAGGTTTCCCTTAGTACCCATGACAGATTAGCTCCAGGAACACCTTGGAGACCCAAACCCACAGGTGCTCGAGCCTCTTCCAGAAAAAGGTAGAGTATTTGCGAAGACCATGCCCCCTGTGCACCTCTGAATTCTGACAATACCCAGTATGAAGCAGATGTGGTAGTGCTGTTGCACTGCATTGTTTGGGAAATAATTCCGTTAAAAAAGACATCTACACACTTCGGGAGTTTTTGTTTAATCTTCTCAAGCTGCAGTTGGTTGAAGGCATAATCCATGGGTGCTCGAGCTGTGGATATAGAGGGCTGGCTTCACAGAGACATGAGGGACCCAAGGGTGGTCTTCTCTTTGGGAGGTGACCATAGTCATTTATCACAGAGGACTGGAACACCGGCAGAGCCCACCTGCATTTTATCTGAGGGACACAGAGAAAGCCTGTGAGACAAGAACATGAGCTACTAACTCCCCAACAACCAGGGGACTTGATAAGATCCCAAGGAGACAAGGCCCTGAATTTACCCCTTCCCCTGAAATCACCCCTCTTACCCCAGTGAGGAGCTGGAAGGTCAGAAGTCAGGATTCAGCCACATTTGTCTGTTCTAGGACCTGCTGTCTCTCAGGCAGGAGCATGGAGGCCAGGTGTACTCCCAACCCCCCTCCTGGCTCAGGTCTTCAACCATAAAATGAGGGGACATCCTACGGAGTGGGAAAGGCTCACGTCTACAGGAGAGTGTATTGTGAAGCCACAGGGCCGACTCCCCACTTCATAGTGTGGCAGCTGTATTTGTTATACACCAGGATTCGGTAAAAGAATTCATTTGAAAAGATGTTTCACTCAGAGTAACATCAAAAACTTCAAATGAACCCCTTTCAAAAGCGCCGAGGTGGATGATCACTAAGGTTTCTTCCAGATTCAGTGTTCTAACATGCAGAGGTGCGTGAATTTGGCATCTCTAGACTCTGCTCCTCGACCCGGCAAACAACAGTAGGGAATTCTGCAGACCAACACCACTTCCTTGCATGAGGCTTTGGTTTTACATCTGGGATCCAAAGACGCTGTTTGAATACTGTTTGGATGTACATGGAAAGATTTTCAGCAGAGAACCACACATTTTGGGACCCAAAGTTTCTAGGTTTCTTTTTCTCTCCTTTTGTCTTGAGACAAGCATTGGCACGGAAACGCTGATTCGGAAAGAAACAGGGAGGACCCTGAGAGATGAAGTCACAACCCTGGACAAAGTCGGGACTATTCTCGTGTAACCATGAGTGATGGAAACAGTGTGCCTCGAGGGAGTCCCTCATCAACATTCCATTACCACGACGGTCTTGCCATATTTCATTCCAACTCTTGATTGTAGGCTCTTCTATAAATGCTATGAAACCAGGCCAACTGGTCCCACTCCAAATGGGTCTACAAGACTCTGCATCAAGCATCCATCGATATCTGCCTTCTCAAACAGTCCATACCTTTTATCACTCTCAGCATCAGCCCAAGCAAATAGCCTCAAACATCTTTGACTACCAAGGTTAAGCGACAAGGGTATTTTTCTTCAACATTTTACATTTTGATTTGAGCTTGCTTTCTCTTGAGTACCTAACAAGCATCCTCCTGCTCCCTCCCAAAGAGAAGACCACCCTTGGTTCCCTCATGTCTGTGTCCTCTTGCTCCTCCAAGGCCTAGATCCTTTATCACTCCTACCTGCTATGGCTGTAACAGCAAACACTGCTTTTCCAATTAATGTAAAATGCTTAAAATTACTGGTGTTGAGCCAGGCGTGGTGGTGCACACCTTTAACTTGGGAGGCAGAGGCAGGCTGTGAGATCAAGGCCAGCCTGGTCTACAGGGAGGCCTGTCTCAAAAGAAAACCAAAAAAAACCCCAAACAAACAAAACCAAAACCAATAAGAACAACAAAATTATCAGTGTTGAAAAAGCACACAGACAGAAAATTGTATCAGCGATGGAGTTCCTCCTTAGGAAGTCCAGCATCGTGAGGAAGCCCACAAAAGAAAGAAAGGAAAAACAAGAGGGCTAAAATAATAATAAAATAACAATAATAATAATAATTCCTCAGGACCAAAGGAGCTGAGACTTTAGGGACATATTTATAAAGCATTTCAGAATGTCAAAGATGGAGCAATGCCTTAAGAAAAAGAAGAAAAACACCAGCCACCAGTAAGGAGAGACTTCTATCAAGTGAAGCTGTGTGCCAGAAGATGGAGCTTCCCCAGCCCAGAGCTGGGAAAACAGTTACTGGGGAATTCTACAGGCAGATGACCCCTCAACCCAGTGTGAGGGATGCACACTTTAGGATATTTTTAAGAGGGAGGAGTGTGGTGGCTCACCCCTGAACCCCAGCACTTGGGAGGCTGAGGCTGGAGGATCACCAAAGTCTGAGGCCAGTGTGGGCTACACAGTGAGACACTGTCTCTAAACAAACAACAAAACCAACTAGAGAACAAAAACCAAATAAACAAAAAGATATTACCAAGAAATTACAGTTTCTCTTTCATTGTGGGGAGAGAGCATTAAACGTGAATGCTGTCCAGCAAGATGATGATAAAGGCATGAGCGAGAACCAAGGAAGAGGACATGGGGTTTACGCGCACTACTCAGGGAGAGAGAGAAGGGTCACGTGCGGCGAGGCCACAGCTCAGTCTCAGATCTAGGGAAGAATCAGCCCAGAATTCACAACATGAAAGACAGAATGTGAGCAATAACTGATAAAAAGAGATTATAAAGGGGGCTGGAGAGATGGCTCAGCGGTTATAAGCACTCGCTGTTCTTGCAGAAGACCCGGGTTTGACTCCCAGCACCCACATAGTGACTAACAACTGTCCATAACTCCATAACTGATGCCCTCTTCTGACCCCCATGGGCAGAGCATGACACAAGTGCACTTACATACATGCAGGAAATACACTCATACACATAAAATTAAAAATATGCTTATTTTTTTAAAAGATTATAGAAACATAAAAATGCCATTCAATACAGGCAGATCCAATACCAGGTTGCATGCTTTAAGCCATTACTGTCATGTGACAATGCCCAGCATTGAGGAACATTTGCATATTTGTAGAGCTAGAAGCCCTTAAGCCCTACTTGCTGACTTACAGATTTGAGTTAACTTATGGGTAAAACAGGGACAGGGCTTGCACTATCTTTGTCGTAGACACTGTAACCCAAGGCCAGAGCTCTGCAGCCCCACACCTGTACAACCCAACAGCGGGGGCTTGCCAGCTGGGCCATTCCTTCCAGCAGTAAGAGTTGGGGCCCCTCCAAAGGCAGGACTTTGGATAGCTCCCAGAGGAGCCTGTGACGAGGAAAAGAGCCCTGGGGACACCGTCCATCTCAGAAGTGAACAGCAGAGAATGGAGGTCCAGGCTTGACGGTGGTGTCCTCTGACTCGTCAGTCTATGACTGTCTTAAACTCCAAGAGGACACAAGGAAGTATGATGGGTTTTACTGTTAAAACAACAACAAAAGCAAGCCAGCAACCATGGTCTCCAGAAGAAACAAATCGCAGCAGGTTGGGAGTACTTGCCCTAGCACAGGAGAAGTCTATGCAAGTAAATACATAGAACACTTAGGAGCTTAAAGTGGGTGGGAGTTTCCAGGGAATCTGGCTAGTGCTTAGAAAAATCTTCTGTAGTTTAAATGAGCAGGCAGAAGACCCAAAGTACCCACTGGCCCAGCCTTCCTCTTTGGTACAAGTATACGACTTAATTCTTAAAGGACTAACTAACTATCATCAAACAATAACAGAACATGACACGTGACTGTGCTAGAGTGTGGAGCTGGCTTCTTTATTCCACAAGGTTAGAGGGCAGTTGGGAAGAGAGTCCAGCTCTACCGCAAAAGGCCACCTGAAGGTCAGCAGGCTCAATACAGGAGGGTGGTGAGACATCCAGGCAGTGCCCACAGCAACTTCCATCCTCTTCCACCCGGTGCTGTGGGAACCGCAAGGAGGTCAGCACCCTTGAACTGATGAACTGCGTCAGGAGACAGGACAGACAGCAGAGAAAAAGGATGGCTTGATTTGCAAAGCAAAGGTTTCTGACTTTATCCTGTAGACGGTGCTGAAGGGTCTTTAAAATGGCAGTGCGATGATCACATTTATTTTGGAAAAAAAACACTTGGAGACTTGAGGGCCATCGCTGCTTCAGTCACCCAGGCAAAACATGGCACAAGTGACTGGATTCAGGCAGCCAGAATCGGATGGGAAAGTGGAAGTATGGCTGAAGACATGAGGGTGGCAGCGGAGGGTGACAGCGGAGGGTGACTGCATCGCCTCTGCTTCCGGGGGAAGCACTGAGCAGAGGGGCACCGGAGGCACGACTCGTCCAGGAGCAGACAGGGGAAACGCCTGTGGAACATCTGACAGACAGGTTTGCTAGGAAGTGGACAGTGCAGACAGCACGTCTGAAGTCCCGCAGAACCATGCATGCATCCTCAAGTCACAGGACAGAGATGAGGCAACTGAGTGCTAGGGTCAGAGTCCAGAGGACCATCAGCACGAAGGTAAGCATTCAAAGATGTGAGAGATCAAGGTGCGTGCTGTGGAAACGCAAGCTTTGACATCTCCGCCCCCTGCATCACTCTGACTGCTTGCAAGTCAGGATGCCCCCACTACATACACACACCCAAGGCACATTAAAAATACGTAATTTGAATAAGCAAATAAGGAAAGGTCCACTGGACCTCACAGTAAGTGGATACTGAGGTTAGGCATAACCTGGAAAATAGATCCCACTTGTCTGATTGAGCCCTATGCTGGGATAGTATACCCTTCGGGAAGAGTTGGATTGGAAGAAAGGCATCAGCTTGTCCTTAGGAGGAAATCAAGAGCGGTATTAGACTATGGGTGAGTGGGCATCTCCCTGTGAGCAGCAGTCAGTCAGGTACCGTAGAAATCCAAGGAAGAACAAATTCCATATCCCACCAAGCCTGCTGGTCTAACAATAGGGTTCCTAGGCATGACTGTCACAAGGCAGCAGATCAGTTGACGGGCCTAACTTAGAGTCAAGCAACCAATGTGGCTTCAGTGCCCTCCCTCCATCCTGAGCCCCGGGGAGATGGGTCTGGCCAGAAGGAAGGAGAGGGCTTTGTAGATAGTCCCACAAAGAACTTATCCTAAGGTTGGGAAGGAAATCTCCCAACCTCTTGCACTCTCATCCTGAGAGATGAGGTGTCTCTTCAGGCTGCTGCGACTTTCCAGGAGCCTTGGGCAGGTCACATATCGTGAACAGAACTGGTCTAGTGGTCTAGTATCTCTGAACACTGTGCCTTGAGGTTCATCAGGACACATTCACACTCATGTGTGGCAGGACCAGAACTATGTTTCCTGTCCCAATTTCAACAGTGACCAGTTGAGTGACCTTAAGTAACCCTTTGGGTCCCTGGTTCCTCATCCAGTGACAAAAGATAATAAGCTGACAACAAAAAATAATAATTTGTTTTTAGTGATTTTTTTTTCCATAGGTGGGTTCCTGAAGAGACTTTCGGCTGGCTATTTGGGACCTAAACAGAGAGTGTTAAAAATGAAATGATTGGGGGCTGGAGAGGTGGCTCAGCGGTTAAGAGCACTGACTGCTCTTGCAGAGGACCCAGGTTTGATTCCCAGCACCCACATGGCAGCTACAAACCGTCCGTAACTCCAGTTCCAGGGGAATCCGAAGCCTCTTCTGACCTCCGCGGATTGCATGACATGGGTGTACTCACATACATGCAGGCAATACACTCATACACATAAAATAAAAATAGTAAAATAAAAATATTTTTAAAAATGCAATGATTGGGCTGGGGAGACAGCTCAGTTGGTAAAATACTTGACTCGTAAGTATGAGTTTGATTCCCAGAGTGCACATGAAGAAATGCGGGGTGTGTTGGTATACACTAGTAACCCAGCATGGGGAAAATGGAGTAGGGGCTCACTGGCCAACCAGCCTTGCTTTCGTGGCGAGTTCTCGGTCAGTGCAAAAAAAAAAAAAAAAAGAAGAAAAAGAAAAGGATGGATGGCATCTGAGGAATGGCACCTGGGATTTACTTCTGACTTCCACATGTACACACACACACACACACACACACACACACACACATACAAGTATACACACATAAATCCACACATGCACATACGCAATGCAATGGTAAATACAGACCACTGACATCTGAATTTTGAACAAGCTCTGAATGTGACTGACACACAGCCAGACTGACCACTGGGTAAACTGACCACTGAAATCCCTTCCAGTTCTCAGAATATGATCTAATGCATATATTTAACAAGCATTCACGACCAACTCAATAACCACACCCTGGAATCTAACATGGAGGAGTTCTCAGACATCAGCCTTGCAGATAACACTTTGTAGAACACAGAGTACAACAAATTAGTCAGGGTCCTAGAATAGACTCCATCTCTCATTTCCCTCCAATGCATTTCATAAAATGAAGCAAGGGTGTCCACCGCATCTGTTAGGTCAGAGAGCTGACAAGGGTGGCAGGCCCAGGGCATAAGCTCTTCTCCTATTGAGGATACCACTGGAATTTTCCTTTCTTTTCTTTCAAGTTGCCTTTCCACTCTATAAACCAGAAATAACACCACCAACCAGTTTCTCAGGGAAGCTGTTAAGAGTCCACAGGGAACCAGCCACCAGTGGATAATAACCGTATCACCAGGTGTCAGGGCCCAGAGGGTACATGTCAGACCCCAAGTGCCTGTACCACAATTACCTCAACAGCTTATAATAAAAGAGAAGTATGGACTCCCAAGGTGTAAGGGGGTGGCCAGCCTTTCACTCTTGTAGGTAGGGAGAGTCCAGAGGGACATATCCAATAGCCATCTTATCTGTCGTCAAGTGTACAGGGGTGGGGATACTCAGCAGGGTCAGCAGTTGTGACTTCCTGTAGCCAGACCTGCTGGTATGCAGGCCTGACAGCAGGCAGGGTCAGTCTGAATGGAAAAAATGACAATGTGTCCTTCTACCTTCCTGAAGTTGGCTGATAATGAAACCGGCTGGCTCAGGCAGCCATGGAAAATATGAATACATTCTTGCCTGGGGTTGAATGACTGAAGGAAGGAATGAGCCTGGGGCTGTGCTAAATCACTGCAGCTCACTTAGCTGGCTGGGATCCAGTCGTGTACTTCCTGGAGACTCTGGAAACCTGAGGCAGCGCTTGAGAGAGAAGGTGGGGATGGGCTCCTTGGAGCTGAGGCTGGGGGAGCAGAGGGTGTGATGGCTGCTGGTGTGAACAACTATGAAGCACCCGGCAGAGGGCAGAGGGCCGCATACACTCTTCCTACTGCCCCTCACCTTCCTGCGGGGATCAGGGGGATCCTGGGAGGTGTGTAGTCTTTATCTACTCTATGGATGAGAGAATCTAGCCCTGAGGGGCAGAGGGCTGGGTCCAGGTTGCACAAAGCAGTGTAACTCCAGAACCTGCATATTTAACACTCAATGACTGCAAACTTGCCACTACTTTGCTAGTCTATGTGTACACACACACACACACACACACACACACACGCTGGAAACAGAGGTTGTACAGGGGATGTCTGTGAACAAAGTTGGTAAACAATTGGAAGAACAGACCTTCAGGCCCACACTTCAAAAATGTCCTATAGACAAAGGCCAGGAGAGGAACTGAGGGTGGGGGTGGAGGTGGGGGGCTAAAAAGAAAAACTGTGTGAAGGAAGGAAGATGAAAAGGCAAGCTTTATGGAAAGACCACAACAAAAATGAGGATCTGGGACTGAGCGGTGAGAGACTGTCCCTGCCATACATCCACTCTGAGAAAGTGGTCTTCGTGTTCCTCTTTCTCCACAGGGAGATTTCGAGATAGCAGCAGTGGAGAAAATGTGCCAGAGGAGGTAAGGACGGAAGAGGACTCCCCAGCCCCCTAAACCCCAAGTCTCCACTCTCTGCTTGCCAAACTGGTTAACAAACCCAAAGAAAGATGACATCATTCCCAGAGGTCAATGGTATTATATATAGGAAGAAAAAAAAACAACATGAAAAAGTCTCTGTTGCTTTTAGGCCCTAAAAATCAAACCCAGAATATTTTGCATTCAAAATAGTAACAAAATTGGTTTCTTTTTTAAAAAAGGGATGATCAGGAAGTGATCATCCTGGCTTGGCTGAGTGACCTCCCAGCTGGCAACTGGGAGGGCTGATCTTTCAAGTCAGACCTGTCACTCAAGCTCACAGGCAGTTTCTCCTGGGTGTGCCCTAGTGTAAAGTAAGGCCCATGCAGGCTTCTCTTGGCTCAGCTTCGCACCAGGAGTGCAGCTCTGCATTCTCAGCACCGCGGCCTTCAGCACCGTGGACACACTGGAGCCACAGGAGGACATTTATCAGTATGATATTTATTCATGACCCAGGTGCTGTTCGAGGTGCTAGGCACTTGGTAGTCCATAAGACAACTGTGCTTGCTAAGTTCACATCCAGCAAAGAAAGGTAAGTAATGATGTTCTCAGCTGTCAAGAAGTGACCAGTACCGAAAGATAGCTAAGAGGCAGATAATCAGGGCAGAGGCCAGTGTGCTGACACTGCAAGGGGTCTGGGAAGACTTGCCTGAGAGAGTGGTAGAGACCAGAAGTTCGGCTGAGGGAGGGGGAATATCCCAGGAATTCACATAGTACTTGGCACTCTGGAGCAACAGTGAGAGGGCTGAAGGGCTCCTAGCACGCTGGGAGCAGAGTTGAGGAGGTGGCTGTAGAAGGGCAAAGGGGCCAGTTCACAGACAAGTTCATGAACATCTCCACTGCAGGCCCTGAATGTGCTAGAGAATTCTCAGTGAGAGCAGCCAGACGTGATTCGTGTTCTAAGAGCACCCCTGGCTTCTCTGGGAAGCAGAGCCTCAGGGTAGCTTGGAAGTGACAGCAAGTGGCTATGGCCATTAAGGGCTGAAGAGATGGCCCAGGGGTTAAGAGGATTTTAAAGAGGCCTGAGTTTTGTGCCCAGCACCCACCACAGGTGGCTCACAACCACCTGTTACTCCAGCTCCAGGGGGTTCAATGCCTTCCTGGCCTCTGTTGGCAACTTCAATCACATGCACATACCCCTACACAGACACACACACACGCACACAATTTAAAAATAAAAATAATTCTTAAAAAAAGAAAAGGAAAAAAGAGGCTGTGGCCATTTATTCAGGGAACTTGAAAATCTTCAAATAGACACCCAGGATTTCACAGAGCTGGATGAGGGTGGAGACTGATGCCATTTTTTGAGAGAGAACCACCTGGTATTTGTTTCAGATATAATAGTGTTTATGAACAAATGCCTGCAGATACCGACTGTGCCCTAGAGAGTTCAGGCCAGTATCACAGGCTGAACTGAATTCATGTCCCTGGTCCTCCATGATTTGCATATGCAAGGTCACCTACAGGCTCATGTGTTTAAACACCTGGTCCCCAGCTGCTAGAGCTGTTTGCTGTGTGGGGAAGCTGTGGAACTTTGGGACATGTGACGTGGTTATAAGAAGTGGATCACAGGGGTGGGCCTGCTTCCTGATCTGCTAAGATGTGAGGAGCTACCACCACACTCTCCTGATTGCACCACCACACCTTCCTGCCATGATGGACGGTGTCCCCTGAAACAGCGAGCCAAAATAAATCCTTCCTTTCCTTAAGCTGCTTCCGGATATTTCATTAGAGTGATGGTAAAGGTAACTAATATACATCTTCAAGTCCAGGTATTAAAGCCCAAACTACCAGTACCATAAACTGTGGTTATATTTATAGAGTTTTGTAAGGACATAAGTTAAAACAAGATCATTAAAACGGATCTGAACTCAGCCTGACTGCTCTCTTCATAATTAGGGCACATGAAAGGTCACTAGACACACTTGTGCAAAGAGGGATGACCTGTGAGGATGAGGGAACGGAAAGCTGCCTGTACGCTAACAGGCCTCAGGAGGAACCAGTGTTCTGGTATCTTACTCTCAAGACTTCCAGCCTCCAACACAAGAGAGAAAATAGGTCTCTACTATTTAAGCCACCAGCCTCTGGCATTCTGTTACAGCTGCCTGAACAACCTAATATAAGCAGTCAACTTTGCTTTGAATCTCTATTGGTGGAAAAACTTAACCATAACTTAGAGAGCATGAAGCCAAAGAAGCCACTGCAGAGGCCTGAAGTCTATTTAACAAATCAGTCTCTCCTGCTTCACAAATGCACTCATGCCCAAGTGCATATGTGCAAGCAAGGTTCACAGTTCATAATGACTTGAAAAGTCTAATCAAGAGTTCTTGTTTGCGCCAGCTTCCTTGGGATGCTTCCTGATGGCGTTCCTGCTCCAGGCCCCAGCTGCTGTAGGTCCTATCTTGATCCCTAAAGCCAAGACAGCTTGCAAAAGCCACTGGAAGGTCCCAGCCTGCTGTCTATCACGATGAAGCAACGTGTTGACTTTAAACCTTTTGTTGAATTCTACAGAGAGAAAAATCTCACCCAGTACTTCAAGTAATCTGTGCGAATATCTTTCCCTGGCTCT
The DNA here is from genome assembly GCF_000622305.1 of Nannospalax galili. Taxonomy (NCBI): domain Eukaryota; kingdom Metazoa; phylum Chordata; class Mammalia; order Rodentia; family Spalacidae; genus Nannospalax; species Nannospalax galili. Next base: position 2,053,234 of record NW_008340872.1, on the reverse strand, counting down.
CAGAAGATGTTCAGAATCCAAATGGAAGTCAGAAACAATTATGCAAGAAACTCTGAAATGCCTCATTCCCCAGGAGTCTACCAAATAACTTCAAGGCAAAACAGGAATGAAAAAGCAGCCTCCCAACCCCAGTATTTCTTTGTTTCGACCAAATCTGAGAAGATAATCTCTCTCATGGTTAAAGGCATGTGCCTTGTAAGAACAGTTCGGAATGACAGTTTGTTCTTGTGAATGATTCCACACACATCCCCCTCAAAAAGGGTTTTCTGCACGACTCATTCCTCAGCCATCGGCTGACTGTGGTGGAAAACTGCCTTCCATTGCAAAATATAATCCTGTTGCTATCAGTACCCATTAAGGTTTCCGTCAAATTGTTGGGTGAGCTGACATAATTAGGGTAGTCAGAGGAAAAATTATAGAGGATGCAGAGTACCAGGAGGAAAATACTGAAAGACCAAGCATTGAGTTACGTGCTTACACACTAAACCGTGCTCACTGGCTAGGCGTCTCCAAAGCACCACAGAAGCATGCACCTGCTTGTCCAGGGACAGTCTATGACGATAAATAAACCTGTACCACATGTTTCCTGGCTAAATCTGACTCTCATCAGTGGATTCAGAGAAGCCTCCTAAATCCAAACAACAGAATCAAATGCACACCACTCGTTGGTCCCTAATAGCTTCATGTCAGAGTGCAGTCTCAGGACCCAAACTAAGGACCATCTGAGCATCATGCTTTGATATGTTCTAAGAGTTCATACAAACTCTGCACATTTTTATTAAAATAGTCTATGAGTTATTCTTCCTTAAAACAAATTTTCTGTCTCTAGAAAAATCAGTGAAAGAATTTTAAAGAATTTAAATAGTCTTTAATGATCACTGAAGTTTCAACTGACCCCTTTCAACTTATCCGTGTGACTGTAACCGCAGCAGCACGAAGAGGTCTCTGCACACTGCACTCTTACACCAGAAAGCAAATTTTTATATGCATTCTCAGGATAATGCATTAGGTAAAGAAGTTAACATGCACTAAGATACTATTTCTACTTACAAATTCGAGTTAATAATAATTCTTAGTAACAACAGGTGTGCTCTATAATTGGCAAAGTAGCCACTAAAACAGGATGATGAGCAAGTTAGGAGAGATGGGAAGAGAAATGCTCGAAAACACTCAATTCAAAGTAAGGCAAGAAAAGAACTACAGGGATGCAGAACACATGGAGCAGACAGGACAAACAGCAACATGACCACAGCACCAGTCAGAGGAGCACGGCCAAGCAGGATGTGCCAGGTGCAAACAGGCTTTAAGGCAGGAAACGCCGCTAGCAAAAGTGAGGTGCTACAGTTCGATCTTCAGCGCCCCCCAAAGCCCATGTATTAAACTTGATCACTAGTGTGGTTCTGTTGGAGGTATAGGCCCTTTAGAAGGAGGGGACCCGTGGGACCCTGGCCCCGTCCTCCTCTTTTCTGGTCATGAGGTGAATGGCACTGCTCTGAGTGTGCTCCCCACCACTGCCATCCAACACCCTCACTGGAGCGCTAGGCACAATTGGTCAGCCTAATTGTGAATAGAACCTCTAAAACCATGAAACTATGTGAGTATTTCTTCTTTATAAGTTAAGTATTTCAGGTATTTTGTTATAGGCACAGAAAGTTGACAGAGAGCAGTCAATAATGAAAAACAAAAGGGTCATTTGACCAATTTTGAGTTTTCATGCACCCAATAAATCTAGAACTTTGAAACTAAGTAAAGCTAAAGCTGGTGGAACAGAAAGGAGAAAAGAGCAAATCCACGCGATGGCTGAGCATTTCAGCTGCTTCTGTTGGTGGCTGACAGGACAGGGAGGTGGGCAAGGCCACAGGTAGGAAAACAATAACAGACCCAACCGAGCCCATTGCATGCCAAGTGAGTTGGCTCTAACCTCGGAGCATGCGTGCTTCTTTATACATCATGGAATCCGACTGAAGGAGCCATAAAGCTGGTCTGAGAAAATGCCAGAGTTGAGTGCTTTCTGACCATTATGGAATTCTGCTAGAACAAATGATACAAAAGATAATTGGAAAACCTTGAAGTGCTCGGAAGCTAAGCAACACAAGTCTAAATAATCCACAGAGCAGAGAAAACATCAGTGCGGCAATCAGAAACCATCTTGGAGGGAGAGAGCATGAGAAAGCTACATATTAGCTACAATGAGCTACATCTTAAAAGGAATCCATAGTTCATGTAAACACAGTGGAAAATAAGACTGAAAATCAGAAACGGGAAACGTTTCAGGTTATAAAACCCCTAACCCAAAAACAAACTTTAAAATGACTGAAAATCAGCTGAGCGTGGTGACTTTAATTCCAGCAGTCTGGAGGCAGAGGCAGGCGGATCTCTGTGAGTTCCAGCCCAGCCTGGTCTACACAGTGAGTTCCCAGTTAGTCAGCACTACACAGTAAAACCGTGCCTCAAATACAAAACAAAACAAAAGACTGAAATCAATATTTTACATAGTGGTACAAAAAAAAAAAAACCAGAAAACAGAACAGAGAATTAAATCAAAGAAAAGAAAAAACAAAATATTGAAATATAAACTATACGACAGAAAAAAACTGAGTCAAATGTTCACTCTTTCAAAATATTTGCAAGTTTAATAAAACTTGGCCAGAGCTGATGAAGAAAAAGGAAAGAACACGTTGTCATCACTAGAATTCAGAACACATTGTCATCGATGGACTTCAGAACACGACATCACTAGAATTCAGAAGGGGCCTGTGAGAGTCACAGGCCGCACAGATTCTAACAAGCTGATAAAAACACAATGCCAATATATCTCAAAGTTTAAACAAAATCACCAAATTCCTAGAAAATTATAATTTGTAAAAAATGTATTGTGCATGTGTTTATGTGTATGTGTGCATGTGTATGTATATTTGTATACATGCATGTCTGCATGTGTATGTGTGTATGTATGTCTATGTGTGTATGTATATATGTATCTGTGTGTGTATGTGTGTGTGTCTGTGTGTATGTATGTGTGTTTGGTGCATGTCTGTGTATATGTCTATATATGTGTGGTGTGTCTTTGTAAAGCCTGGATCTGTCATTTAAAACCTTCCCGGAAGAAAGCCCCAGACCTAGAAATCCTCACCAGTAAATCTAAGAATTCCCATACAAGATGATGTCACTGTGCCCCTCTTGAGCAGAGCCAAGGGAAGGGACACCATCCACTGTTCTACTTTAGCATGTCCTTGACCATGAACCCTCACAAGGCTCACGGAGGGAAAAAATCTCAATAGTCTATGTCTGTCATGAACCTGATACCAATCTCAAAATGAAGGAGCTGGAGAGATGGCTCAGAGCTGGAGAGATGGCTCAGAAGTTAAGGGCACTGGCTGCTTTTGCAGAGGACTGGGGTTTGGTTCCAGCACCCACGTGGCAGCTCACAACCATCTAACACCTGTTCCAGGGGCTCCTACGCCCTCTTCTGGCTTTTGAGTGCAAACTGCACAAAACACTCATGCACATAAGAATAAATTACAAAAGAAGGCAACATAAAAGTATTTGTTCTTTAAAATCACAAAAATTCTCTTAAAAATTCCAAAATGAATCTAACAGTAAAACAATACTAGTGTTATGAAAAAGGATACCACACCCCAACCATGGAACTGAACATATGTATATCAAAAGGCACATAGGATAAATGTGACCACCTCCTTATCATACTGCATTTAAGTTGGACCATGGAAATGGCCATCAAAGGTGGAATGATAAACTGTGACGGTTTGCCACAGAGCACGGCCAACAATGAAATGAAGGAACGCCTTCTCCGTGTGTGGTGGTGAACTTCATGTGTCAACTGGACTGGATCACGGTGCCAGATATGTGGTCAAACAGTATTCTGTACATTTCTGAATGAGAGTAACATGTAAACCAGGGAGCAGTGAGTAACGCACACGGCCCTCCACAGTGTGGCTGGGCCTCACTCAGTCAACTGAAGATGCGAACACAATAAAAAGACTGGCCTCCCCCAGGCAAGAAGGAATTCAGTGGCGGAAGGCCCTGGTCTCTAGCCCCAGCATCAGGACTCCCCGAGTCTCCAGCCCATCAGCCCACCTGGACTTTGCCAGTCTCTAGAACTGCACAAGGCAACTCCCTAAGTCTCTCTCCAGAGACAGATACAACCCTACCACTTCTGTCTCCAGAGAGCCCTGATACAGCAAGCAGTAAAGGAGACATGTTTCATAAACATGATGGTGGGCAGAAGAAACCAGACACAAATAATTTAAAAACATGTGTCCATTTATATAAAGTTCCAGTCAAGGAAAATGACCCTGTGGTGACGGGGCCTGGTGGGGGTGTGAATGCAACCAAGCTGGAGGGACCGGAAGAGCCTTCCCAGGTGTACGGTGTGCAGGAATGACTCTACTTCTTGACTGGATGTGAGTGTGTTTGTTTTGTAAAGGTTCATAAGGTTACAATGTGTACTTTTCTGTACATACACTTTGGTTTAAAAGGTACAACTTTATTGATTTTACATCTTAACAAAACAAGGAAGGGAAAGGCAGGGAAAAGAAGGAAAGGGGAGCATTGTCAAATATGCACAGAAATTAGAACCCATCGTTGTTGATAAGAATGTTAAAATGGTACAACCACCGTGAAAACCAGTATGGTGGTTACTCAAGAACTTAAAAGTAGAATTACCATATGATCCAGCATTCCTGTTTCTGTGTGTATAACCAAAGGGTTGAAAGAGGAATCCTGAAGAGATATCTGGACAGCCAAGTTCACAGTGGGGTTCACAATGGCCTACATGGCAAGGACCCGAGTGTCTATCAACAGAAAAACAAATAAACAAAATGTGGGATTTCACATAATGGAATATTATTCCATCTCACCAGAGAAGGAAATTCTGACACATGCTATAGTGTGGATGAGCCCAGGGCACTAAGCCACATAAAATAAGGCAGTCACCAAAAGACAGACACTGTATGAGCTGTCCAGAGTAGTCAAACTCGGAGACACAGAGTAGAGTTCTGGAAGTTGCCAGGGCTGGGAGGCAGGCGGGGAGTTGATGATTAACAGGTATGAGTTTCAGTTTTGCAAGACAAAAAGAATTCTGGAGTTTGGTTGCACAACAACATCAACAGTTAACTGACCACTTAACGGTCAGGACAGTAAATTCTGTGTGTATCCTATTACATGCTTTCAAAGCGTGTTAAATAATGAAGCAAAGTATAATAAAAATAGTATTGAAATTCTGGGGGCACAAGAGACAAGGCAGGACATGCCTAAGCGCAGAACTATTTCCTTAGGGTCTCTTGATGCATCTTACAAGGGCATAGTTCTGAAAGAGCTTTGTGGACAGAGGACAGCACTATAATGGGAAGGCTTTTAAATCTTACCACTGTCTTCACAAGACTGAGAATTTAAGTTTTTGAGGAGATAATATATTATACTAATCTGCCTGAAAAAGAGTAAGATCATCAAAAAACAGAAGACAGGTCAGTTTGGAAGATGTGAGCTGAGTTTTATGAATCAGTCTGACTGGGTCGTGGGATGCCTGGGTTAAACATTATTTCCAGTGTCTGTGAGGGTCTTCCAGGATGAGTCTAGCATCTAACTCTGTGGACTTAGAAGGTGGACTGCCCCCCTGCATCTGTTGAGTGCCTGAACAGGGCTGGGGCAGGGGGAGGGGGGAAGAGTAATGAGGATTTGCCTGGGATCCTGCTCGCTGCTTGGACTGGGAGATTTCATCTCCTGCTCTGCCCTTGGGCTGACACTCACTGGCTCCCCTGTTCTCAGGCCTTCGGACTCCCGCTGAATCACACCACCCACCTTTCTGGGTCTCCTACTCAACAGGTGGCAGGCTGTGGAATCCTCAGCCTCCGTAACCACACTGGGCAAATCTGTACAGCAGATCTCTCTCTACATCTCTATACATGCATTCTGCTGGGTCTGTTTCTGGAGAGCCCAGGTCAGCTGAAGAGGTTATTACACGCCCTTTACGTGTGCCCATCTGCCGCATGAGGTGGCTTCTGCTGTCATCTCTCCTCATGCTTTATTTGTGGCAGTATCACAACAGGCAACACACTCTAAAACAGGAGCTGATCCTCATGAAAGCACACATTCCATGAGGGCGAAGACTTGGCGTTGTGTTCTTGTGAATTTATGTTCATTGCCAGAATGACTCAACAAATATTTGTTGAATGACTAAATGAATGTACCACAAAGAAAGTCTATAGTACTGACTTAGCAGAGAATAAGAATTTGGTACCTACGAGAAAAACATTCCGAGTTCTCTTTCTAAACTGCTTCTCCTTGAGAGTGTCTTCTCCACATTCTGTTAACCTGCCTTCTCCCACCCCAGCACGTGGCCCACCTTCCCAGGCTCCGACACTCCAGGCTGCTGAGCTTTGAGCACCGTGTCCTGCTCATGGAGTCAGGCTCTGTGGCTGGTCTGTCACATACTTGACAGTCCTAGTGCAGGGGTTCTGAATGAAGGTTACAGAAGGATTAGAAGACTGTGTGTCACAAGCAGTCATCCCTCAGTATCTGTGAGGGAGAAGTTCTAGGATCCCCCCTTCTCATAGACAACCAAATCCTCTGCCACTCACGTTCCTTATTGACAAGGTTGTAGCATTTGAACACAACCTATGTACATCCTCCTGCCTGCTCTAAGCATGTCTAGATTATTTACAACACCCAGCTGATATGTGCGCTAGTGGTCGTGCTGCATTATTTAGGTAATAATGGCCAGAGGAAAAGTCTGTGCATGTTCATTACAAATGCGTTTTTTTCCAGAATAATTTTAGTCTGTGGTTGGCTGAAGTCAGGGATGTGAAACTCAGAAATACACAGGACTAGCTGTGCAACACAAGCTTGGAAATTCATGAACAGAGGAAATACACTGTTACTAAAATAAAAACTATCTGCCCATTGACAGCTGTCCGTTAGACTTGGATGGTCTAAAGGTTCTTGGCACAGAGTTAGTCTTTATGTTGCCTGGGAGGCTGTGACAAGCATCTGCTTATTGAATCAAACCTCTTACAGCCTGTGCACAGTGATGCCAAGTTGGCGTCCAACAAAGCAACCCACCAAGCTCACACAGCTGTTTCCTTATGAAAAGGATGAAACCAAGGTGAACACCGATCTGGTTCTCATTTCCTGAGTACTACCAGTGATGCTCAATATGTACTTACATACCTGTGTCTACCAGGCCTTTCCAGATGCCAGGGCTGCATCATGAAGGAAATGCAACAGAAGCTCCACCACGTGCAGTGCATTCTGGCCAGAGGGGATGGACAAAACTGGCACAGAGGAAAATAAAGTGGGGCAGGGACAGGAAGGGGGGAGGAGGGGACAAGTGAAATCCCATGGCCAGAGGCAATCTTCCAGCAAAGGTGACAGTCAGGCTTCCAAGGGGGTGAGCTGGGGCTCTTTAGGAGGCATGTTCCAGAAGGAGGATGCACAGCAGAGGCTGGAGGTGGGAACGGAGGCATGCAAAGGCAACTGAGGTCTGGGATGGCAGGGAATGCACCCAGCCACAACACAGGGAAATGGATGCCGCTTACAAGGCAAGATGCAGAGAACCATGAAGTCTGGATAATGTGGAGGAAACAGCTTTAAAGACAACTATTTCAAGAGCAAATGGAGCTTAAGTCTTTTAAACTACCCCTGAATTTTTACTCTCCTACTAATCAATCTATGCAGAAAAAGAGCTTTGCGATCTAACAGCCCACCATCCCTCCAAATGGCCAGTATTCACAGGGGCCCAATTTTAAATATAACGGCATGTGCTTCAACCTCCCTCCCCTAGCTGAATTACCACCGTGTGATACCCAGAAAACTGTACCAGGATAGGGTCCCAGGCTGCAAAGGTGACATGGAGAACTAACCAACTTGAGTGTGGCAATTATTTCACAATGTCTCTGTAGATCAAATCATACCACACACGTTAAATATATATATACATTAGTTCATCAATATACTTTGAGGCTTGTGGAGGAATCATCAAATGTAATAAGTACTGTGTCTCTTCCTGCTGGAATTTCAGATTTATCTTTATTGAGTTGACCTGTTTGGATAATCTTAAAAGAACTTCACCCAAATTCCTGAAATCCATCATGGAGAACAGCTTGCTTATGGGGAGGGGGGGGACACGACGCAACGCAGATGGGACTCCCAGCCTGGTCATGCAGCTCAGCACCTGTGCATTAGGAGAGAGCAGGCTTCTGTTAGCATGTGCTCTCCAGCCAAGCTGAGCAACAGTCCTTCCTTGAGTCCCTGATGGTAGTACCCAGAGACTTATCTATATTCCTCTGGCCCTGTCATTGAAATGGCTATGCTAAAAAAAATTTTTTAAAGGCTTGATAAGTCCCCAGGATCAGTACTGGGCTACCATTCTGAACAAAAACACCCGTCAGTTGGTGATAAAGGTCAGGCGAAAGGGCAAAGTCCCATCTTCCTACTGCTGGGCTTAGATGGCAAGTTAACACTAAAATGGGACAGTGTGTGCCAACACGCCCAGGCCCAATCCCCTGACCTCCTTTCCACTGGAGCCACCTTCCTGGGTCTGGCAATGTCCCTGTCAGTATCCCATGCCAAGACCCCAAGTCTGTAAGGAGAGAATCATGTTACCAAACCATACTGATTTGGGTTGCCTCTAAGTGAAGGGTCTGTACCTGTGTTTTCCAAGTGTGTGGGGGGGCTCTTCTTGGCTGAGTTGTTTCATCTCTGGCCAGACTTTCCTATATAATGTCTGTGTGCTCTAGTGATTAATTCTGAGACATCCATCTACAATTACAGGAAAATCTTGTGGCTTGACTTAATTGACATGCAGGAGGATGTGGGGGGGGGCTATGGCCCTGGGGCACATGGGAAGGAAGGATGGGAAGGGGGACTGGGCTCTGGATGTTCACCAATGCTGCATGAACTCAAAAGGAACACTTGTACCTCTGTTCTGAAATGAGCTCCCTCCTCCCTTACCTGGATTTATATAAAATTTGATGCCCAGTTTATACAGATGATGGTCTCAATCTTGCTAGTTGCCAAAAGATCATTACCAGACAGTCTGCTCTGAGAAACCCACAAGGAGGCATGACAGCTAAGTACCCACATTTTTAGGTCAAAAATGCTAAAATATCATCAAGTTCAAGTGCTTCAACATAACACTAACTGGCCCTTACCCAGCTGCCACCTGTTGACAGTGAGTCTATAACCGCCAGGTCAAGATGTCCTCATTCAACTCTCTCAATACATTGTTAACAGTTATCAAGTAAATGGCTGGGACACCTGGAGTCCCAGTCTCCCTCCTGGGAAGATGGGACGGGATGCTAAGCGAGGCTGGCACCATTTCTGCCTACTAACAGTGGGCACTGGGCAATAGGGAGTGAGCAATAGAGCCCGAGTCCCCCCAGTAGTGGACTACCTGCAGGAGACAGGAAGTGGTCTCCTATATTCAGCTCAGCTAAGGGGCCCTGCTGCAGCAAGAAAGGCTATGCAGTTTCTAGAGGAGGAGTTAGGCTTAGTTGAGACAGCTGGAAACTGTCTAGAATACTGAACCAGATCCCATCTGCCCTCAAGGATGGAGTCTTAGCCAGGAGTGGTTTACACTCCAGAATGACCAATGCCCCAGACAGACCTAGAATTTCATAGTAAATTAAGAAAACTGGCTAGTGTTCACCAACTTTTAGATTCTGGAGTTGGAAGGGTGGAGGATGGATGAAGATGTGTTCTTAAACGCTTATCCAGCATCACGATTATGTTCTGAGCTGTTGCAAAACAGAAAGATGTTCTTTCCACACTGATGTTATTAGCGGAATGTCTTTCCTGAATCTGGAGTTGGAAAGCGAGCCTCATAAAATAAACAGTCAGAAGCTGAACAGAGGAAGGTTATGAACCACCACCCACCAAAGACAACAGAGCCAGCAAGCAAGCATGTGGGGAGGGGACAGTCTTGTGTTCAGAGACTGGGCTGCAAAACATAAGCATTGTGTGAAAAGGAGGGGAGAGTCTACCTTTAGGGGACTCTGTAGTTCCCTAAAGTGTTATATAGGAATGTCTTAGTATCTTTTCCAGATGTTGTTATAAAATACTCTGACCAGGGGGGTGGAGAGAAGGCTCAGCCGTTAAGAGCAATAGGGGCTGTTGCAGAGGACCCAGGTTCAGTTCTCAGCACCCACATGGTGGCTAACAACTATCCGTTAACTATAGTTCCAGGAGATCTGACACCTTCTTCTGGCCTCTGTGGGCATAGCTTGATACAGGTTCACTTACATACAAGCAGGCAATACACTTATACAAATTTAAAATTTTTTAAAATTAATTAAATTGTAAAAAAATACTCTGACCAAAGCAACTGAAGGAGAAAAGGTTTATTCTGGTTCCAGGAGAGTCCACTGTGGCAAGGAAGTCGAGGTGATCAGAGCAGGAGGCAGCTGATCACATCATACTCGAGATCAGGAAGCAGAGTATGAATTCACACTGGTGCTCAGCTCATTTTCTCCTTTGCATACAGCCCAGGATCCCAGCCAGGGCATGGTGCCACCCACATGGGGCAGGTCTTCCTACATCAGTTAATACAATCAGGATAATCCCTCCTAGGCATGCCCAGAGGCCCATCACCCAAGTGATTGTGGATTCTGTCAAGTTGACAACTAACTCTAACCATCAGAGGGGGAATGGAACAGGACTCGGTCCAAGGGATGGAAAGTGACAATGATAGAGGCAGCCAGGTGCATGAGAAAGGGTGGTGCAGAGCACATTTGTGAGCCATGGGAGTTGAGCCCGAGTTCCAGGCAGGGACTGGTCTATGGGCAAATTCCCTGGGCATCAGTGTCCTCATTACAAGTAATAAGCACAAATGTCCCATGGATCCTCGGGTTTAAAACAGGGCAGGTTGGTAGCAAGAGGTGGTGAGTTAGGGCACAGGCTCTGGAATAAGACTGCTGGGGTTCACGCCTGTCCCTGACTACTTGGCTGTACAATACCAAACAAGTAACTGCCTCCAGAGACCAAGGGTGCCCCACCAGCAGAATGGGAAGCAGGGAAGCCACTCGTTACAGTGACCAGCACCTGGTAGATTCACGTTAGCCATTTCCTTTCTGGGGATGTGCTGGGAGGCTGGAAAGGAAGGGGGTCTTCTAAGAGAAAGGAGAAACTAACAAATTTTGAAGCTCTTCAAGGCTTTTCCCTGATCAGGAAAACAAACTGTAGCTGCACCTGCCCAAAGAACAGAATCCCAGGGCTTCTGCGTTGGGATCCAGCTGTGTTGGGATCCAGCTGTGTTGGGATCCAGCTGTGTATGGCCTTTTAGCAAGCTACCAGTTCTGCTAAGTGTGTGCACAGCTCATTTATGCCTACAGTCCCTGTGTCTGGGGAGGGCGCCCAGAGCCAGGCTCTGCAGGTGGCTGCTGTTGGCTAAGCCTCTGCAGAAACCTGTGCTAAGAAAGAGACTGGGTTTGCTCAGGCTCCCATGACACAGGGTCAGGGTCCCCAGTACATCCGAAGATCTGGCTTCTTAACTAGCAACAGACAAGACATCACTCAGGCTCTGCTGGCTGTTGGAAAGAACATTGCATTACTCTCTTTCTGCAGCTGTGATGGAATGCCTGGGGGAAATCAACTGAAAGGAGGGAAGATTTCTTTTGGCCCATGGGTTCTGGTTCATGGCCACTTGGCTGCTTCTGGGCTTGTGGTGAGGTAGTACATCATGATACAAGGCCACAGTGAAAGAAAGCTGCTTACCTCATGGAAGCCAGGAAGTGAAGGGAGGGAGAGGAAAGGAGGAAGGGACGGATGGATGGACAGATGGACAAATGGATGGATGGAGGGGTATGCATGTGCACCAGGAGCCAGGAACAAGTTATACCATTCTAGAGCAAATCAACAGTGATTTACTTCTTTCCACTAGACCCCACCTTCCAAAAGACCATCAAATGATGAATCTATCAATGGTAATCAAGCCTTTTCCACACAAAGCACTGGGGACATTTTATGTTTAAAACCGCAACAAACAGCACTGCTCTCCAGCACCCACCAACCCACTGTCTGGATGGCTCTGACAGAGGCTTTGGGCTTGGACAGACTGGTGTGGAGCCCTGAACTTGCGGTGCCACAGGAACCAGTCACTACTTGGCAGGACCCAAACACATGTGGGCAGTCATGAAAGGGGATATTCTGGGGCCCCAGTACAGTCCATCTGCACACACAGGTAATGCCTTCTACATATGCCTCCAGATCGGGACAGCACTTACCTCGGGGAGTGGGTGCTGAAGAGCCAGCCCCTCTGAGTACAGCCCACCTGCGGGTCATGGGATCTCACCCTAGTCCTCTGAGGTGCTATCATTACAAACTCCCTGCCTTACAGTGGGGAAGCCAGGGCCCCCTGTAGCCCACTGTCAGAGGCAGCTGAGCTGGGCTGAGGCCGGGGCAGTCAGCACTGCTGGTACTCTCCAACCTTCAGATCCAAGCATAGGCCCTTCCAAAACATCAGGGAAGGCCAACATGGCATCCTAGAGTGGCTCACTCCTGTTTCTGCTGAGTGGCTGACGGGAGAGGGAAGGTGAGAACAGGGTCCCAAGTCACTAACAGGAGAGGACCCAGGAAAGGGAAAGAGTTGGCTGAAGCAGGAAGAGGGTAAAGTAGCATGTGGGCAAAGTCCCAGCTCCTTCGTTCCTGAGGACACTATGTGATGGGGCGCCTCAGCTGAGAGCTTTCTGCAAGGCTCCCTCTTTTTTTTAGATGCATGTAGCCCAGGCTGGCCTTGAACTCAACACTCTCCTGCCTCAGCCCCTGGAGTGCTGAGTATAGGCACACATACCATATTTAGATTTCCTCTCTTTATTCTTATCACCAAGGCCCTGACTCACAAAGACCCATGTTCTCAGCACACCCTGCTGCCATGCGATACACCAGTGCATTTAGCCCAGAGGGCACAGTGTGCTCTCCACCAGAGCATAAGCAGGGCACTCAGGGCCCCTGGAGACTCAGGCCTAGGACCCTGGGCCATAGCTAGAGGGCTCTGCCTCCCTGTCTTATCTGGGGAGAAGAGGGAGGGGACCTGGCCCCAAACTCAATACCTGCACAAACACTTGGCCTTAGTGAAGAAGTCGGTGCAGCTCAGACCTGGTTCCTGTGCTGTTTACTGGTGTGGTGTGTGCACACCAGGGTAATACTTACAGGAAAGTAGGAGGTGAGGAGAAAAGTGGGGTCAGACAGAGGAAAAAAAAGAAAAACAAAAAAAAACCTCACAACTGAGAGTAAGAGGCCTCGACTTCCAGCTTGAGTTGAGTCATGAATTTGCTGTGTGATTTGGGGTCAGGCTCAACCTCCCTGGGCACACTGAGTGGTCATCGGGTCCTTCTAGAACCACATTCTGTACTTCTTTGAATAGAATGAGATGCACTACCCTCTTGGCAGCCACCAGACAGGTGTGACATTCACAATAAAAATGAACTAGCCTTGAAATTAAAATTTCATTGCAGCAGCTGCATTGTAAGTGTTCACTGTGATGATTTAAATAAAAAATTATAAAAATTTAATAAAATTACAAGTTTGGCTCCCCAGCCCCCTCTGTCACATTTCAAAGACTGGAAATCACTCATGGCTCCTGGTTACTGCCCTGGATGTCACAGACACAGACCATTTCCATCTGGGTCCACAGAGTTCCATTGCGTAGCCTTGAGGCTGCAGACGGTGGCATATGGTTCACAGAACACTTTTGAAAGCACTTCTTTAAAGAATGATGTGCCAGATTGGAGGCTGTAGAAAGTTATGTAAAACACTAAGAAAAACAAAACACCCAGGTGTGCTTTTAGTAGGCAGTCGGGTCTGTAACAGGAGCGTGTTCACTGAGATACCTGAAAGCGAGCAAACACGTGCCACTCAAACGTTACGGTTGATAGGCAAACACTAGCACGTTTCCCTAAGACGAGGATGTCCACCTGCTGTCTCTATAATTTAATGCTGAGGTATCATTTATACAAGAGAACAAAAACTTGTATGTTACAGAAGATGACAAAAATCACTATTTACAGACGATGTGATTACACACGCAGAGGATGCAAAATAGCAAACCACAAGTCAAGTACACCTAACCCAAAACTTCAAAGTCTAACAGGCTCCCACAGCTAATGCCTTGTGAGTGCTGACATGACACAGGTGGAGGCTGCAACTACTGGCCTCACGTGAAGACTCAACACAGTACGTGAACAATGCTCAGTGAAGTCACCCTTGGATGATGTGGTTAATAAATATGAAACATAAATGGCATCCGTGTTTAGACCAAGGTTCCATTCTCAAGTTATCTCAGTATGTGCGAACACTGCCAAATCTGAAAACACCAAACACTCTGCTCCAGAGCACTATATTGTAAGGAAGGCTGATTACAAAGTTAATGCAGAGAAACAAAACCTTCTCAGTAAAATTACGTGAAGTGGAAAAAGCAAGCTTTGATTTTCACGTACTGCTTGTTTAAACAAGTGGCAGAAAATGAATGGACGACAAAGAGGAGGAACATGGGTGAGAATTCGTCCCGTCACTGTTACGTAAGGCCAAACTAAGTCCACAGTCATGAAAACAGCACAAAGCTGATTCAGAAATGACAAAAAGACCAACAAGACTTCTCTTACAAGTGTATTTAAACACCAGTTAGGTTGTATTTCAAATCTGTGAAGCCTGCTTAGTGAACAGTACTGGACAAATCACAGGTAACACACAGACAAGAGAACAACAGGAAACACAATTTGCTCCTTATAACAAAATAGGAAAGCAAGCATTAAAAGTAAGACTGCGGGGCCAGAGAGATGGCTTAGCGGTTAAGAGCACTAGCTGTTCTTGCAGACATGGCGGCTAACAACCATCTGTAATGTCAGTTACTGGAGGCATCCAGTGCCCTCTTCTAACCTCTGCAGGCATTGTGCAAAATGGGTGCACTTAAAATACATGCGGGCAATACACTCATATATACACAATGCAAATAATAAATAAAATATATTTTTTAAAAAGAATGAATGCAAAAGTACTAGAAGAAAACACACTCCTAAACAGCTTAGCCTTTGTGTGAACAAACCCAGAAGACAGGAGGCAACATGTGTTTATCTAAACTAAAAATAAAAATAAAAAGTTCTGTGAGGTTACCACCACCACAAAATCAAATGGCAAATGGGAGAAAATATCTCTAAGATATATGATAAAGAACTAATTTAAATTTTCCCTTCCTCCCTCTCTCTCTCTCTCTCTCTCTCTCTCTCTTTCTCTTTTTAATTATTTTGGTCTTTTTGAGACGGGGTCTCCCTGTTACCCCAGCTGGCCTAGAACTCTCTATGTACACCAGGCTGGCCTCTATCTCACAGTGATCCACCTACCTCTGCCACCCAAGTGCTAGGATTAAAGGCGTGTGCTACCACTCCCGACTAAAGTACTAATTTTCTGAACATAAAAAAAACAAAACAAACAAAAAAAAAACAATCTTCTTAAAGATTCTTAGTCACAGGCCAAACAGGCCAAACATCCACCAGCAAAGTAATAAATGACATAAGCAATTTACAGGGAAAAGCCAACAAATGACCAGGGGTCCTGTGGGGACGGCGGACCCTGTTCCTAACTAAGGAGAGGCAAACTAAAACAAGGAGATTCTTCTTTTCATCTAGCAAAGATCCTGGTGTTTCATGGCTGAGGGGAAAGGGGTATACAAGGGGTATACCTACACAATGTCGGTGGCAACATAAACACACACGCTGGAGGGCAAGCTGGCAGTCTCTCCAGGAAGATGTTAAATAGCTTTAACTCCTGATTCAGAACCTTCAGTTCCAGAAATGCATCTCAGGAACATATTCACATATATAAACAGAGACATATGTGGAAGAATGCTGCCCACAACATTGTCTATAGGAGGAAAAATAAATCTGAAAGAATCTAAATGCCCATCAACGGGGAGGGCTGGTTTAATTGGGTTGTTATAATGAAGCCTTGGGCTGCCATCAAAAGAAAGGCACTGTGTCTACTGGAAAGGAGGGCACAATATTGTAAAAAGGCAGGTAATAAAATAATAAACTGGTATTCCACACAGTACTACGCAGTCTGTGACTAAGCGCATTTATCTCTACCTACACTACAGACTTGAATACGTACGTGTATGAAGGAAAACAAGCAAAATTCACCAGAAGACACTTCTA
Organism: Nannospalax galili; assembly: GCF_000622305.1. Classification (NCBI taxonomy): domain Eukaryota; kingdom Metazoa; phylum Chordata; class Mammalia; order Rodentia; family Spalacidae; genus Nannospalax; species Nannospalax galili. The sequence goes on along the minus strand of NW_008340872.1, from coordinate 2,037,074 downwards.
AGGTAGAGGCTGAGAAAGGAGGGAGGATTTTTAGTAAACGTTTGTATTTTTATTTTTATGACTATTGTTATAATTACCCTTTGACTCTACTCACAGAGCAATCTGAACAAAGGTAATAATCTGTATCTGGTACTCAGAGGATAGTGCTTATGAGTTGTGTTCTTCAGACATCGCCCCCTAACGCTATTAATTAGCTTTCCAGCCAGCACAGCACAGATTCTGACACAGCTGGTGGGTATCTTTTTGGTAAATGCAGCTTAGATTAGCTGTGCCCTGAGGCTACAACGGGAAATAGGAGATGAATCATCAGGACCCCAAGAACTGAGTCTGGATCACACTATGCTAAAGGCCTTCTCTCTACTCTTCAATCCCTTGAGGCGCTTCTCTATGGCACAGTCATCTTTCAGTACCCACTAGGGACAGACTGTTAGGTGACATGCTGCTGTAGGGGTAAGAAAGGAGTTTTAAAGACTAGTTCATTTAATTAAAAGCACAGCAGGGCCCTGCGTACTAAGCAGTCAGCATGCACTGATTATGGAGGGTCATTTCTCCAGTACAGCCTAATGGAAACCAGGGCAGAATCCAGAGATTAAAAAAAGGTCGGGCAGCTTTGGCCCTCCAAGCACCAGAGATGGTAAAGAATACCCAGCCACCTTCTATCAGCAGCTAGAGACTGGCTGGCACAGTAGGCAGAGCTACAGCAGATGGTAATGTGCTGGAAAGATGCTGATCTCTGAAAAGGCATTCAAAGAACAAGTAGAGAAGGAGAGAGGGAGGTGAAAGGGAAGGAAAAGTGGAGGAGGGAAGGGAGCACAGCACCAAACATTGGGATTTATTTTTCAAGTTTAAGTTTAAGATTTGTTCCTAAACTGTGCTAGGGAGCCTAGGACTCCCTGTCATCTGTCATCAATACTGACTGATAATCACTGTTCATGGGGTTTCTATACCCACGGTAATCTTGGCACTTTATTTTTAAAAAGATGCTTTGGTTCCTAAACTTCTTTTACCTATGGGGGAAGTTCTTATTTCACATTAAACCACCTTTTAATAAAGTTCCAACATGCTATGGTAAAATTTCAATTTATTCTAGGTGTTTAAAAGTGATGAGGTCACTCTAGACTGCTGGCCTTGTGCATCTTACTGTAGTATTCTGGGTTTCATGCTCCATACAAACATACACCTCATACCTTACTGTCATGACTTTAAGGCCATAGGCCAAACTGGCTTGAGATAACTTATGCAATTTCTAAAAGGGCTGAAGTCAGTTTAGGAAAATAAGACTTATGTTTAATGGACTTAAAAGAGGTACTTTCAATTTCATGGTGGTTTTGCTCCCAGGGTACCACAAATATTTACTAAGCGCCTGTAATGGCAGGCACTGTCCCAAGCATGGAATAAACAGCAGTGAGAAAAACAGACACTACAATCTTTGCATTTTGATAGTAGTTGTATTAAAATCTCCAACTCCTGCCACACATTTACTGTGAGTCTGGTATTGTTCTTGGCTTTCCATCACCTCCTTCTGCCCACACAATGATCCCGTGAGGAAGGTACTCATCCACAAGGAGACTGAGGCCAGTAGCTGGCAAATCTAGGATTAGAATTCAGGCTGACTTGTCTCATGGACCCAACCTCTTCATTCCATATGGCATGGCCCTCTGATAAGCTAGGGTAATGATTCATTCATAAAGGGAGGGTATGAATGGATATACATGTGCGTATCTTTACCACATTTCTACTCCAAGCAAAGCCCTGAAAATTAGATTAATAAGGACCAAGAAAACCTGCTAAGGCGATCCCTGCGCTAATTAATTAGCAGGGAAAACAAAAGAAGGGAAGAAAATAAGTGAACAGGAAACAAATTGAGAAAACAAAAACGAAACGGTGACCGATCCAAAACCTTGGCCAATGCAGTCACTGACAGCACAATGAGATCCCTGATAAAGACTAAGGCAATGTTGTCGCCATCTTCAGATTCCGGCTCTTCACTCTACAGCATCCTAGGGCTGTTGCACAACCCACACACCATCCAGATACCTCTCCGCCAGGTATAGGTTGGACATCCCTTGCCTGAAAACCTGAAATGCTCTCACTGGATTGTCAAGGATGTTCAACTGGTTAAAGCCTATACAAATATTCCCGAATCAGAAAAGCTCCCAGGCAAAACCATTTGTTTAGTTTTTGTGTCTTGAGACATGGTCTCATTGTGAAGCTATGGTCAGCCTGGAACTCCTATGTAGGCCAGACAGGTCTCAATCTCACAGGGATCCACCTGTCTCTTGAACCACTTCTTGTCCCAAGCAATCCGGCTGAGGGAAAATCACCCTATCCAAAGATGGAGCTGCCTGGAATCCCAGGTACAACCCCTGGGCCCCCTCCATTTCATCCCAAGCCACTCCAGCACAGGAGGCCCTCTACTGTTCTTGGCCTCACTGGCCTTCAGACTAAGTTTAGTTGCCTTGCTTTTTTTTTTTCACTTTGGAGCTGAGGACTGAACCCAGGGCCTTGCACTTGCTAGGCAAGTACTCTACCACTGAGCTAAATCCCCAACCCCCACACTAAGTTTAGAAGTCATCATCCAACACACAGCCCTCTACCCCTGGCCCACCTTCCTCTGAAGCACCATCTTGGATTTCCCCATCCTACAAAGCTACGATGCTGAAACAAATGGTCCTAGAAGTGCTTTCCAGCCTCTGCAGGTATGAAGGGCAGCCTGGGTTTGGTTTCTGAGGTGGCCTGCTTTTAGGGGCTGCTGATGGTGCCTTAGGTTATAAACCACAGGAGAAGACAAGATCCACCCATGACCCCTGCCCTGGAATCTCAGCCCCAGCCCAGGATGCTGCTGTCACTATGTGGTCTGAGCAGGAGAAATTCTAGATCATTCCAGGGCTTCCATGTGAAAGAACAAGTCTAACTACATAGCTTGCCCTATCTATGGGTAAAGTTTTTCTTTTCAAAGTAATCAGTAACAGGATGCCTGCTAAAAACCTTGCCATCTCTAAATAAAGTATGTTTTCTTAATTTTTTATAAAAGATTTTATTTTTATTTTATGTGTATGAGTGTTACACTTGCATAAATGTAAGTGCGCCCACGCATGCAATGCCCACAGAGCCAGAGAGGGCGTCAGATTCCCTGGAACTGGAGTTACAGATGGTTGTTAGCCACCATGTGTGTACTAGGAACCAAACCTGGGTCCTCTGCAGGAGCAGCCAGTGCTCTTAACCGCTGAGCCAAGACAGGCCCTAGAGTACATGTTTTCATGAGTGAGGCCTCTGCTATTTATCTGTGGTGGTAGAGGTGCTGGGATGGAACCCAGGGTCTTGCCCATGTCACACAAATGCTTTATCACTGAGGGCCAAGCGTGGTGGCACATGCCTTTAATTCCAGCACTTGCGAGGCAGAGGCAGGCAGATCTCTGTGAGTTCAAGGCCGTCCTGCTGTTCTACACAGTGAGCTCAGGCCAGCTGGGGCTACAGGGAGACCCTGTCTCAAAGAGGCCAAAAAAAAAAAAAAAAGCTTTATCACTGAGCTACACCCTAAGACCTATCTTTGGATCATTCTCTAAATAAGAGCTACCAAATCAGTTTGTGTGGCAGAAAACTTTAGGAACTTGTGTTGGGGCCGAGCTGAGTAGGAGGTCATTCCGTTAGGGGTCTCCCCTTCAGGCACACAGGGTTCCCTTGTTTCATTTTCCCATCAAGAGCTGGCATTGCCCCAGTAAGGAAAAGCACCAGCACGACACAGCTTCTGATTCACCTGGTTTTCTGGTAGGAGATGGGATGGTGTTTCCCCCTTTTAACTGTAAATTACTGTTTGCTGTCAAGGCATGGCTTCTTCTCCATTTTGGAAACACACTTTCTGAGTCTGATGCCTGAAGCGGTCACGGTAGAATCCACAGGAAGCTACTTCCCCCTGCTGGTGACCACTGGTGTTCTGAACAGTGTCCCTGCAAAGCTCTCTCCTCTTCACAGGCAGGGACACCTTGCCCTTTGACAGCCGGTTCAGTGGCCTTCAGTTAGGTCGTTTCCATGTACTACACCTATTCCTGACTCCCCATATCCCCGCTGCTGCCTGTATGCCCTGGGCTCTTTTGTGTTGGGTAGGAAAGGAGAGAACCACATAGGACGGAAAACAGAGGAGCTCTGTCTACATCAGAGGACTGTGAGAGAGGGGACCCCTGTTCAGTTCTAGCTCTGGCCATGTCTAGTGAACACTCTGGAGGCTACACCATTACCCAGCTGAGCCCCAGTCTCTTATGAGAGAAGTGCAAGGTGAGGGTCTGAGGACCTTTCCTGCCATAGACTCTGAGAGCCCCAGAGTCAAACTCCCAGGAACCATGGGGTTTGGTGGTACTTGTTATTTTTATAAATAAAAGTCACCTTCATCTAAAAAATGAGCAGATGACACTCTCCCTTAGAAGGTTATAAGAAAGATTAGCAAAGAAGGTGTACATGCAGAATTGGCACACAGAGAAAATGCTGAACTGATGCACTTATAAATAGTTCTGGGATTACTAACTTTATATCACCCAGACTTAAGAATGGAAGGGTGTGTTACTGAGAGTTTCCATAGCTGACTGCAGTGGCACACACCTGTGGTTCCAGCTACTCAGGAGGCTGGGGCCAGAGGGCCATTTGAGCCTAGGAGTTGGAGGACAGTCTGGCGCACACAGAGAGACTTCATTTCAAAGACAAGAAGAAGAAAAAGGAATTTCCCTTGGGACAATAAACATAAATCCAGATGGATGAACAGCCATACACCAGGGAGGACAGCTACCATGAAGTTTGAAAAAGTCTCCAGTAACTGTCAAACTTAAAATGTTCTTTTAGTTTTTCGGCAACCCTTCAAATGGTAGCAGATGCTGGGGTCATTTAAATCCAGTCTAATGCAGGGTCATCAGATTAATTTTATGTATTCTAAGATCAATTAAAGGCTCCAAGTTTAAGTGACTGAGGACAGAGCAGGGGACGTGGATGAAAGTCTGGAGAACCTGGGAAGAGGGAACCAGACTCATGGAGAAGTCTCTTCTGGGGCAAGCAAATTCCTACTTGGAAAAGCCCCAGTGAACCGTGAGGGGCGAGAAGCAAGGGCCAAGAGGACTGTTCCACCCACAGGAAGAGAACAGAGCCACGGCTCTGGAAGCTGGTAATGACCTCACAGGACTATCCATATAACCTGCTTCATGGACACATCAAGTAGCTGAGGTTTCCACAGGCAGAGTAACTCGTCCGGGACACACAGTTAAGTACCAATTGATAAGGTTCTTTACTTATATTTATAAACCACAAATACCAAAAAGTAATTTTGGTCTTCCCTGCTAATCTGTGAATGCTTCAGGAGAGATGCTGACTGTCTGGGGCAGTGGCCCTTCTTACGTTGACTTTCCCAGACTGTTAGCGATTCCAGGGGTCATTTGGCAATTGAGGAGGTTGACTGATTTGCCTGGGCTCCCAAGGCTAGTCTTGAATCACAATGTTCAGAACATGAGTGGGACCCAATAAATAATTGTTGTCTGAATGAGATAAATGAGTAGATGAGTGAAATGATGTATCCAGGTCTACCTAGCTCCAGTGGTCAAGCACTGGTCGGCGTGGGCACAAGAATACCACCAAGGCTGCCACCGTGTCTGGCCCACCAGGAACACCCAACAGCATCTATTCAATGAAGATGCACTGCAGAAGGAATAACAGGGTAGAGTTGTTACTTGTGTGAGCTGCTCACTGTGTACAGAAACACTTCCTTCATGGAGCTGTCCTGGATTTCCCTGTGCTGTGAACGGTGGTACGCAGGGACACCATGAGTGTTACCTGTCACACTGTGAGATGGCAGTGCTACAGGATTCAGAGTGAGCCAATGTCCGGAGGGAGCTGGGACCAAGGCTTCTGGTTCATGTGACCCAGATGGGGCCCCTGCACTGCCTCCTGGCTTCAGTTTCTACAGTTGAGGAAGGAGTATGATGAGAACAGTACCTGTTTCATAGGGTTCTTTAAAATATTAAACAATATGCATTCTGTACTTGAGTATAAAATAAAGCACTTCATATGAATGGGAACTAAAAGAACAAAGATTAATAACAAATACAAAGATGTGGACTGGAGAGATGGCTCAGTGGTTAGGAGTCCTCTGCTCCTGCAGAGAAGCCGGGTTCCATCCCCTCCGTCACATGTAGCTCACAGCTGCCTGGAACTCTTGTTCTGGGGTATCTGAAGCCCTCTTCTGGCCTCTGAGGGCTCCTACACGCGTGGCACACATACACTCACATACATATAAAAATAAATAAATACATATTTAAAACACAAAAGTAATAACTGTGGGTTGAATGTTTATGTCCCCTCTCCCCAAATTCATATGCTAAAGCTCTAACTCTTGAGGTAGCTAGATCTGGAGACGAGATCCTAATTAAATGAGGTCTTAAGGGCAGAGTGTCTTTAAAATATCCTTGTAAGGGGGGGGCAAGAGAGCCAGGCATGGTGGTGCACATCTTTAATCCCAGCACTCAGGAGGCAGAGGCAGATGGAGGATCCCTGTAAGATTGAGGCCAACCTGGTCTACCTAGAGAGCTCCAGGCCAGCTGGGGCTACAGGGAGATCCTGTCTCAAAAAAACAATCAACCAACCAACCAACCAACCAACCAACCAACCAACCAAACAAACAAACAAATAATAAGGGGAGCAGTCCTCAGAGGACACAGAAAGAAGGCGCCATCTACAGGCCAGGAAGACAGCCTTCACCTCTCTCAGTCCCTGGCCTGTTAGCAGTCAGATCATGGACATGTAGCCTCCAGAATTGTGAGAAAATGAATGTCTGTTGTTTAAACCACTAACACTGAGGTATCTGGTAATGGCAAACCAAGCAGACTAAGGCGGCGATAAAGAAAGCTACCATTATCTTGAGGGAAAAAAATTCTAAAATTAGCTCTCTGAATTAATAACATTTTTGACTTCTAATTCTAAATTCAGGCCAACCTCAAGTACTGTTCTCTACAGGGTCAATTCCGTTTGAGATAAGCGGTTCACGCTGCACCTGTTGAAATTAGCCAAGAAAGGGAAAGCTCTGGGCCTTTCCTGGCTGCAAAGGATTTAGTTTCTCAGCTTCTCCTTCCATTAGAAATTCAGTAGTGGTTTTTGATACTCAGGAACTGAATCACGCAGCTATAACCCTATCACTGGAGTCATTTACGTAAGCTGTAGAGGTTAAAAGTGTATTTTCATGTACTTGAACCTCAAGAAGAAGAAAATCATCAGATGAGAGGAAACTGTAATAAATACTTTTTTTCAGTGCTGAGGGTTGAACCTGGGGCCTTGAACATGCCAAGCAAAAGTTCTACCAACTAAGTTATATTCCCAGCTCCCCTTAATAAACATAGACGTGCCACAGAAAGAGAAAAAGGGTTTAAAGAAAACAAAAAGTCCAGGTGTGGTCATGCGCACCTGTTACCCCAGCACTTGGGGAGTAGAGGCAGGAGGATTAGGAATTCAAGGTTACTCTCAGCTATATTAAGATGTTGGTAGTGTGTGCTACGTACGACTTTATCTCAAAAAACATCTCACTGTGGCGGTGGCGGTGGTGGCAGTGGGGTGGAGGGTGTCCTGTCCCTGGCCTGTGTTACGGCTGCTCCTCCAGTGGTGCCTGTATTTAAATCTGACTCACTCCTAGGAACAGAAGACAGCAGCTGTGATGGGATCTCACTTGAGATTCAGTCAGGAAAGCACAGTGGGTCCCACCCAGCTTCATATTCTCTCTCACTTGCTCTAAGGGAAGCAGTGGCCATGTTGAGCTGCCCTGTGGAGGGGCCCAAAGGGCAAGGAACTGAGGGAAGCCTCAAGCCTGCAATGACCAAGGGATAAGGCTCCAGCCTAACTACCCGTAAGAAATCTCCCACTGCTTCAAGACTTCAATCTTCCCAAGGCTTCGGCTCACCCCTCCAATGAGACCGTAGCTGACACCTGGTTCAACATGGCAGGCTGTAAAGGTACCAAGCTAAGCACTCCCGGATTCCTGACCCACAAACATTCACTGGGTTAAGTTAGTAAGTGCTGGATCCGTTGGTTATATGGTATCAGTTAGTTGTATAACTGATACAGTACCTACTTTGCATACTTACGAGGTCCAAGCCACTTTGACAAGCATTTATTCTTTTTGTCAGTACTATTAGCATCCCCATTTAACAGATAGAGAAACTAAGACGTAAGTCCCCCTGCAGAAGTGGCAAAGACATTAAGACCTGTGTTCTGAAGCCCTGTGCTGCACTGCCTCCTTGTGGAGAGACCACTTCAAGCTTCTAGGGTGGCTGAAATTGAGCAACAGAAACCCGCCATTTGTCCACATCAAAATTTAAAGCAAGGTCATTAATTTTTTCCAGATCTTACATTTTGACAACATTTTTGGTCTCCACAGGGGAGACACGAAGCCTTTTGCCATCTATTGCCTAGATAACCTGCTATCTAGGGAACACAGTAGAATTATTCCCTGTCTGATGAGCTCAGTATCCACAGGTTAGTATGGTAATTAGTATTTACAAAGGGAAAAATTCTCTCCACAACTGAACTGCATTTCAAAGGACTCTCCTCCCTCGCAGCCCATCGAATGAGTCCTAAAGACTGAGCAGGACACATGTACACCAAGACATCTATTCAACACCACACACACACTGTAACAGCAGCAATGCATTTGTAGAACTTCTCAAAGCAGGCCCTCACTGACATGTACCAAAGAGTGTATTGTGTTCTCTGGTCAGTTTTTAAAAGGAAAGAAACAAAGAGATGAAGGACATAGCCTAAATACAAACGCGGGAATCAACAGCCTGCTCTATCAATCGCTGCTCTATCACGAAGCCTATTTTTCGGTTGCCTTATGTAATTGTCCTGAGGTTTGAAGAGTCTGTATCTGTAGGCAAAGTAACATTTGTAGCTTCTGTGACTGAAAGAAAAGGATGCTTTGAGCTACATGCAGTGGCGAGGGACTGAGCTGGAAAGGAACCGCTGTCAGGGAGTGGAGAGGTAAGGAGAGATCACAAATTAAAAAGAACACCTAATGTAAGAAGCATCTTACTTCAGAGTCAGAAATTCTAAAATTAAGGAAATTGGAGGTAAATACTAAATTAAATTTTGCACATATGTAATGTGGATTTTTTACAAGGCAACACAGCATATCCAATATGCCCAGATAAACTGAACCCACCATATTGGAGATCAAACCATTTAAGGGGAAATTTCACCTGATTTAAGTCTGCAAGACCACATGCTTCATTCACCCCCATAATAGGCTGAGAAGTGGAAATGGTCTAAAACCACCTGAACTTCTCAGCTGTTACAATCCTGCTAGGATGTTACACCTTACAATACACTAGACAGACTGACTTGGAATGGGAACAGGCAGAGTTCTGGCCTAGGATGTTAGCCTTGGAGAGGAAGCTAGGAACATCAGCTGTGCCACCTCAGATCTCCAAACACTTCAACCATCAAATTACCATCAAGTCTGTGGCCTGCCCTTGGGGACAGCATACATAAGTAAAGAGAAAGTAATAGGCCCATACTGGAGTAAAATACTCCTAGCTCCCAGGCCACTTTCGAAAGACACACAGGTCCTCCTATTGACAGCCAATAATCCTGTTTTTAGGCTCCAAAGTCAAACAATACTGCACAAAAGGGAACCTTGGGTCTCAGAACCTGACTTCATTATGAGCTAAAAGAAATCAAAGCATAGACAGGTTGGCATATCTGCTTAGAAGTCAAACCCAGCTACTAATGATTCAGTTATCTCAAGACACAATTATGCATGCATACGGTCTTTCTGTCTCCCCATGCCCCACAGGGTTTCACAGTGTAGCTCAGGCAGCCTAGAACTCACTATGTGGCCCAGGCTGGCCTTAAACATAAAACAGTTCTACCTCAGCCTCCTGAGTGCTGAGATTACAGGCACAAGCTTAACCCCTTCTATTGAGCTGGGGCATTGCTTCTCAGTTACCTCACGGCTGTCTAGGCCAATCCAAGCCCTGAGACTGGAATTGCTAGGCAGTGGGTAGGGCATGGAAATCTGTCAAACCTCTCTTGAGATCCCAAGGTATGAAGGCTGGTAAGATGGTTCAAGGGGTAAACACACTTGCTGTGCAAGCCTGATGCCCTGAATTTGATCCCTAGGACCTACAGAAAAAGGCCTAAGCAGAAGCTTTCATCTGTAATTCTAGTGCTTCTATAGGGAGATGGGCGGTGGAAACCAGAGAACCACCTGGAAGTATGAAGCTAAAGCATACAGCAAAAAACAAGAAGGGAGACCCAACATTGAAAACAAGGAGAGAATCGGTGCCCAAGAGCTATTCTCTGACTTGCTCATTCTCTCTCTCTCTCTCTCTCACACACACACACACACACACACACACAACTACTACAATGACTACTACTACTACATTTAAAAATATATTCCAAGGTGCAGCTAAGATTGGAATCTACCTGATTTGGGGGGAAGGGCTGATGTCTGGATTTTAAAGCCATTGCTTAAAATCCTTTTATGAAGATTGGAATATCTGTTATTAATAGAAAATTAAGGAAAAGGCTACCAGAAATCATAACCTTTTTAAAAGAAAAACAGAAGTATGTGTACAGTAGCAAAGTGTAGATTTTTGTATGATTCTCTGACTTAGCCTTCAGGCAAAGCTCTATCCATCAAATATATAGTCATGTTTTGTTTTGTTTGTTTGTTTTTTTTGGGGGGGGGGTCTTTCTGAGACAGGGTCTCCTTGTAGCTCCAGCTGTCCTGGAACTCACTATGTAGACCGGGCTGGCCTTGAACTCACAGAGATCCGCCTGCCTCTGCCTCCCAAGTGCCGACAACCAAGAAACAGGTGTGTGTTTCCACCTGTCTGGAACTCTGCTTCCTGGAAGCTACCAGAAAGCCATTTGAGAACACTGAAATTGTTGGTCAGCTTGGTGATAACTGAGTAAATTCTTCGAGGAACCACCTAACCAGTGCCAACAATGCAAAACACATGTAATTAATTACTGGTTCAAGGATTGCCCCACGTTCTAAGTAGAAAAGAGTTTCACAGAAACTCTTTTAGAGCAAGGTGCTAGGCCAGTATTTGTCCAAATAGAAAATAACCTTTTCTAATAAAAGTTTTCATTCACTTTATAACAGTATGAGTCTCTCTAGTAAGATCATCTTAAATTAATGATATACAGTTATTTTTATAGACATTTTAACATATTCTACTGAAAACAAATCTCACATTATCTGTTACAAAATAGCTTCTGAAATTCTCAATGAATTAGGAGTTCAGGTCAATAGTTTCTTTTCCTTTAAGACTAAGATTAAGGATTCACGAAAGATATGTAAATGAGTTTTTTCTGCAGGTAAGTCAGACTGAAGTGCCAAAGCCACACCTCACTCAGAGGGATGGTTCTAGTGAAAGCAGAAATGATCAGGCTTGCTGGAAGGTCTACCAAGGATCTACCAGGCTGCCAGCTGTCTTCCTACACAGCTATTTGCTCTGGGGACTGGGATCCCTCAACCCAGTAGGATTCATGTCTTCACCTACTATAAACCTTATAGGACTCCATGAACCCACAATGGGTACATACCACCTCCCACCCCCATGCTGAAGTGCCACACCTCAGGATGGAGAGAAGGGGAGGATCAATTGAAAGTTCTGTGTCTTTCTCCTCCAATATCATCCCCCTGGACTAAGCAGTCTCCCTCCTAGCAACCCTAACATTGACCACAGTCCACCCCTACCTGGCCTGCCTCAGGGCTTCCTCTCTGGCCCACCAGTCTTCCTTCTCCACAAGCCATTCTCCACTCAGTTACAGTAGCACCTGAATGTGGCCCTCTGGGCACCCTTCCCTGGCATCTCTCAGATCCACTTCAGCACCACTACACCCTGGCATCAGAGCCCCAGCCTACTGCTTTTGCAAGGATGCCAGACACACAAAAATCTCCCTGAGGAGCCTCCTCCTGTCAGCCCAGTCTGAGTTCTTCAAAGGCCATCCTGGGCTACTGCATCTGTATCCTCAGTGAGTGTCTTGCACCCACAGTATCCCCAGAGCCCTTTGCTGGACCCCTGGGAGGCTCCTGATTCTACTCACGGACTCTGGCTTGGGCTCACTGGATTCTAGATGCCAAAGCAAGGCTACTTCCTTGCTTGTCCTCAGCATCAGCATCTCAACCTTCAGCATCTCAACCCCATACCAAGTCTAGAGCTCAGGGTGGGCAGCTCCTCCCAAGGGCTTCTAGCTACAAGGCTTCCTCCTTAGCTCCAGCTTCTGGCTGTTGCTCATGGTTACTTGCCTGAACACCTCTTATAGAGTTCCTGAGGCTAGCTCAGTTAACCAGTTCTTCAGTGAAGCCACCCAAAGCACCAGTGTGTGACCCTGTTAGGATCTGGCTGCTCCAGCCAAGGCCTCCACCTGTCACCTACATCTGTTCCTGCTCTGCATCCTCTGTATTTAACAAATCTGTCAGCCCTTCACATCCCCAGGTTCCACATGTGCAGACTGAAGCAATCTTAAACCAAAAGTTTTTGGAGAAAGAAAATTGCATCCACATAAATATATACAGACTTTTCTTCTTGTCATTATTTAAAAATAACATATGGTATAACAACTATGTGTACAATCTATTAGGTATTATAAGTAGCCTAGAGATGAGTTAAAATATGTGGGGGGACGTGCATAGGCTATATGTGAGCACCATGCTATTTTATATAGGAAACTGCCATGCACCGATTTTAGTATCAGGGGGTTCTGTAGAACCAAGAATCCATCACAGACACAGAGGGATGACTATGCCCACAAATACCTTGTTTACTTCCTTTTTTCCTATGGCTCATCCATCAGCTCCTCACTCTCCAGAACCCAAGCTCCGTGAAAGCAGCAAGCTTAGCGAGCTTGCTGCTCTTTCCTCTGAGCCTGAAACTATGTGGAAGCCGGTATCAATCAGTTACACAGAACGGATGGATGGATGGATGGATGGATGGATGCTGGTCCAGTGTCTGCACTCCAAGCATCACCTTATTCCCAAGAGTTTCACTGTTCATCCAATGTACAGTCAACTCCTTCCTCCCTCAGACCTCTATGCCTCAAGCCCTATTTCTCCCTATAGCGCCATCATCTCCTGATACATCTGATATTTATTGTCTGTTTTCCTGGATCAAACATGTCAGCAAAGTTTTCAGTGCTTGGCGCTGGGTACATAAGCCAATGAACTACAGTTGAAGGCCCCAGTGGGGCCACCATTGTGGAAGAGTGCGTGGTGAGCTTAAGTCTCATTTGTTTATACTTTATATGCCCGGAAAGGATTGATAACGGCCATGTAACCTTCTGGGCACCCAGGCAGAGTCCTCATCTCTCTCTAAACCCTTTCTTCTCTCTGGTCACTATTTCAAGCCTCCTAGGCGATCGATCCTAGGAGGAAAGAGATCCTCTTTCCTTGGAGCAAGATCAGGTCACTATGAGATGGCATTAGGTATTTGGTGCCCAGCAATTCATAGTTTTAATGGAAAGATCCCAGAACTGAATTGTATGAAGACCTAGTCACCTCACTGCTATTCATTTGGATGTTTAAGACTGCTGTGGGCACTGTTGTGGGATGTGCAGATACAGCAGCCGATAAAATAGCACTTCTGCCTTCAAGGCTTAAATTTAACAAGTGCTGGACCCCTGGAGATGAAATATCACTTAAGTGTTCCCCACCCCCAGCTGCTAGGGAGCCCCCTGGGGCTTGAGCCAAGGCTCTGCATTTACTCAGTAGAGGAGGGGTTCACCTCATTCATTGGGAGGAAGGAAGAAACAGACGTGGAAAGGCGACGTGACTCACTGTTCATAAATAGGACGATGGCTCTGCATTCTCAATCTGCACTACTGGAAGAAAAGCCAGTGTTTGGGTGAGGATGGTGGTTGCTCTTTATGGTGCGGCTGGTTGGCCAGTTTTGGTTGAATGGTGTCGAGGGGGAAGGGGACCCATTTTTAAGCCTGAGGATATTCAGCTCCATTAAAGGAGTGACATGCCACCACCCGGGACACTCAGTACATTGGGAGTTCTCCCGCTCCCCACCCCTCAATCCACACAATTTAGACACTCTGGGAAGACGAGGAGGCAGGTATGAGTAACCAATGATGGCAGTGGGGAGGAGGAATTGATTTCAAATCGACGATTACCGTGCAGAATAAGAGCTGGACCGTGTAGGCGGTGCAGAATGAAACCTGCCTTCCAGAGCTGCCCGAACCGGAGCAGGGTCCCGCCCCATCTCCGCCCCGCCGCTGCCCCGACCCCGACGCCACCCGCGCAGCCTCCCCGCAACAAGTGTCCGCCCTCCGCCCCGACGGCCGTGCGGTCCTCACCTGGCACAGGCCGTCCACGAACACGCGCGGGTCCAGGTGGCCGGCGATGATGGCGCTGGGCAGGTCCTGCAAGTCCAACTCCTCCATCTCGCAGTGGATGAAGCTCCAGTCGCTGCCGCCCTCGTCCGCTTCCGTCGCCCCTGAGAAGGGCGCGAAGGGCCGCAGCGTCAGCCCGGGTCGCGCCCGCGCCTCGGCTGCCTCCGCCGCCGCCCCGAACCGCTGCCCGGCCACGCCGTCCTCCATCCCCGGCGCCGGCACTCCGCTGCGGGCCCGCGGCGCTCCTCCTCGCCGCGGCCGCCGGCTGCAGTTTAACCCCCTCGGGATCGCACTGCTGCCCGCTACCCGCGGGCACCTCGGCTCCCAGGACGCGGCTTCCGAGCGCCGTCCCCGCCGGCCTCCGCCCCACGCGGGAGGGGCAGCCGGCCCCCACAACGCCGCGCGCGCCTGGCCCGAAGGCGCCGCTGTAGCCGCTGTCCCTTTAAGGCCGGGCCTCAACGATCGTTATGTCCTGCCCTTTCAGGAGAGAAGACCAATAGTCGAGCAGAGTTCTTGTCACGTGATTCACACTCACCGCCCTGAGCCTGAAGCCCAAGAGCGGCCATATTTGTTTGGGGCAAAGGCCTCTAGACAGTTCTGCTTTTCGGACAGCTGGCGGTGCCTGTTGAAGGACACCCGGCAGCCTGTTGGGCCCTAGGAATGACAACCGGGAGCCTAGTGCTTCTGAGGTTCTAACACAGTGACACATCAGCCAACTTTGGGGGGACAGACTTAAACGAATAGTCAGAGTGTTCTGTGGCCATTTTTAGCAAATGGGTAGATACTACTTAACTGTACATTATCACGTAAAATAAGGTTTGAATTAGACCATGATAAGTGCCTTATTTTCATACTTCAGCTTACTAATCATGATATCATTGTCCAACATTTATACAATTAGAAGTATTTTTTATTAATTTTTTTGTCAATACAAAAAATAATGGGTTTCATTAATAATTTTTCATACATATATATCATTGTGTATTGTTCATGTCTGCCTCCCTTTGCCATCTCCATCCTGCTTCCGACGCTCTTTCTTCCCCCTGAAAAATGCTTTCATGTTTGTTTTTTTAAGTACCATGTGTGTTGTATACAGTAAGAGATAAAGACATTGGGCCTTGCTAATCATGGAAGCAACCAAGGTGCTTATCAGCTGGTAAGTGGATACACAAAGACTATATCCATACAGTGAAATAATAGCTGTAAAAAGGAAAGAAGCATGGGTGTTGTCACTACTTGGTGGTGTTATTGTCTGGGATCCACAAATGCCCCAAACAGATAGGTGAGTCTGGAGAAAGAAAGATTTATTATGGCCATGCTACATGGTCAGGATATACTTTTTCCTAGAGGGTCCGAGTGTAGCACCGAGCCTAAGCACTCTGGCTTTTTTTATATTGATCATGTTGCTAGGCAAGCAAGCAGAATACAGAAGCCAATCATTGAGCATTAAGCTTGAGCAAACATTATCAAGGAAATACATAAGAAAATACAATTTTCCATCCAAACCCCCCACCTTCATGGAACTAGCTTCCTCCTCTTTTATAAACTGATGTTATCAATCTTACTGTTATTCTACTTTGTCTTTACCAGTCACAAAGTTCCCTTGGGGGGGGGGTGTTGTATAGCAATTGTATCCTAGGAAACGCTAAATGTTGTGGGGTACTTTTTGTACAGAGAAACTGTAACCAGGAGTGAAAAGTTTAGGTTCCCAAGCATACAGATGGAGAGTCCCCTAAATAATTTCTATTCTATTAAGTAACAATTACTATTTTGTAGAAGCAAGCCAAACATAACTTACAGAAACCATAAATCAGCAGTTAGCAGGAGCACTCTAGGATGCTCTGGCCTGTTCCCAAGACAACCAGGGTCTAACTTGCATGTGTTCCTTTATCCTGGGCCAACTTAATCTCAGAGACTAGAGTCAGCCTAAACTTTAACATGGCATAGCTATGGTCAAGAAGGTGCCCTATTACAGTGGATCTCAGAAATGTGGGTCCTCGTATGCTAAGCGAAATAAATCATACACAAAATGTCACATGTTCCATTTAGATGTAATGTTCAGATTGTGCAAATACACAGGGACAGAGAACAGATTAGTAGTTGCCAGTGACTGATGGGGAGGGCAGTAGGGAGTGAGTGCAGATGGATAAAGCATGTCGTCGAGGAGTGACGAATATTGAAAACTGGCTGTGTAATGTCTGCCTACCTTGCACATGCTAAAAGTCACTTTGTTGTGCCTTAAAGGGTAAACTGAATAATATGAGACTATTCCATAAAGCTAGTATTTATTATTTTTTATTTAGAGATTTTTTGTGTGTATTTCATACAGAACATCCCAAACAATCTTATTCATCTTTATACCCGCATCCCAAATGGCACCCTCCCATAGCCTCCCCCAACTCCCACTGGAGCCCATATACTCTGTCATCCCTGTTACTGTGCACTGTGTTATCAGTGCCTCCAGTCATTACCCAGTGCTAGTCCACCTGCTGACTCTAGTCAGCCTATTTAGAGTTCCTTGTTTTAGGAAGATCAGCTCTTCCTCATCTAGCAGCAATCAGTTGCCAACATTCCTTTAGATAAGATTGGGGTCTGCTGTTCATTATCCCAGTTCTATGCGGGGTTAAAGCTAATATTTTTAAATAGAATGTGGTAAAGGCCATGCAGGATTAGATGAAGTTCAGCAAAGAGGATGACATCACGGAGTCCGAAAGTCTCTGCGAACCCCAGCCAGACACTCTGAAAAGGGTAGCAAAGGGGACTAGGCACCAGTTTTGGAAAAACAACAGTCAGCCAACTAGTTGCTGGGTGGGTCTGTGTTGTTTTCATCCTTGGGACAGGGCACTGTTTCATGGTGGCTTACCATAAGCCATTTGTGGCACACAAAGTGGGCCTGCTGGGCAAAGGGTGTGAGGGAAAGAACACACCACTGAGACTGAAAACCAAGATACAGCAGAGTATGTCATCATAGCTGGCTCTCGGCTGTAGCACTGAGGCAGGAGAAGTGGGAACAACCTTAGTCGAGTGGCAAAGACAAGCTGATATGTAATGTAATTAATTTTGGGGTGCTACTCAGACATAATGGAAGTCAATTTCTACCCGCCCCCCGGGCAGCAAAGTAAAGACAATGGCACTTCCTAGTTCACCAACCGGATTAGTTTTCCCAATAACACCATTTAAAAATATTATTAATGTGTATGTGTGTGCATGTCAGTGCGTGCGTGCATGTGTGTGTGTGTGTGTGTGTGTGTGTGTGTGTGTATACATGTGTTTGGGTGCCTGAGGCCAGAAGACAGTGTCAATTCCCTGGAGTTACAGGTGGTGTTGAATGGTCCAATGTGGGTGCTGGGAACCCAACTGGGGTAGTGTGAAAGAGCAACAAGCGCTCTTAATCTCTGAGCCATCTCTCCATCCCCGAACCAATTTTTCTACTGCAGGATTCCATAGATGGATTATGGACTAGCTCGTATCCTCAAAGACAAGTGTTACTACTGCAGTTCTTTAGAATGGAGGCACTATGAGTTCGAACACCTTTCCCACAAGCAAACAGGCAATGAACAACAAAGCAGAACCCAACCTTTCCCAGGCTACCTCTGCCCCTTGGTTCTACAGCAAACAAAAAGATAGGAAGGGACCAACGAATCATGGCCCAAAAGTAGAGAAGAGGGAAAATACAGGAAAGGAAAGAGGAAGGTGGGAGATTGAGAGAAGATAAATAGCTTAAAGCTGGAAGTAGGTAGCAGGGGTGGTGATCCTCAGAGAAAGCTCAGCCTCCCCTAGCACAGGCTGCCCCCGAGGGCATGCCCTCCGAACCTGGGCCAGCACTGGCAGGATGTGCGTGAGACAGCTCTCAAAAATACCACATCAGAAAGCTATGAACCAATAGGATTAGCATCATGCCTTCCCCAGCTAGGTAGCCAAGATTCGTCTCTCATGCAGGAGACGTATTTAGTAATAAAATGTCCCATTTCTCTTCCCATGTAGAACATAGCATTCTGTAGTAACTGGCATCTTCACTATGACTTTTCAATTTAAGCTTAATTAAGCTGTGCCTTATGCTTTCAGTGACACTGAGTATCAACAATCAATAGCTTCTCCCAGGGAGGAAAAACTAGAGAATGTGAGCTGTCAACAGCACAGGAAGAAACGAAGCAAAACATCCCTGGAGTGAACCGAATGGCAGCCATTTCTAAGGGGAAATCAACCAAACTTGGGAGCAATCTTTCCAGAGGCCATGACACCATAAAACAGGAATGATTTGCTCCCCCAGTCTGAGAATCATTCACAGTATCATCTTTACTGATTGCAGCAATAAAACCTAAGATCTATCCATTATCAACTAGAGAAACTTTGTCTCTCATTGATGCCAGATCAGCTGCTGGGAGCTGATTTGATGCAGATGGGAAAAGAACCAGAAAATGGGTAGGGGTATTTTAATTAGCATATCTTCCATCTTGTCATTATTTTTTTCTCCTTTCACTTCTTTATGTCAACCATCACTATTACTCAGTAGAAAAGGAGAGGAGGAACTCAGAAAGCCACGTTTGGTTATTTTTGTTCCTAGCACCTGCCTCTTCCTTCTCCCATGGCCCAGTTATTCAAACGTGGCCCTGAGGGATGAGCCAGCTACTCGTTCGCCAGGTGGAAAGCTTCATAATGCCTTCAATTGCTTCCTATTCTGTTCTGGAAATTGAAGGAGGCCTATGTGCAATAAACATTTGTTGAATGTTTACTAAATGAACCGAAGGCATTTCTGTGTACTCTGGGAAATTACATTTTCAAATCTTACTTACATTGGAAAGTAAATGACTAACTTTTGACTGAATTTTCTAGTTTGTTGCATTAAAATGAATTAAAATACCATGTTATTTTGTTGTTTATATTTTGCTTTGCTTTACTTATTTATTTGTTTGTTTATTCTTCCATTTTCATATATGTGGGGGATGTGCATTTGTGTGTATATATGCATGCTTGCATGTGTGAGTACGTGTGTGTGTGTGTGTGTGTGTGTGTGTGTGTGTGTGTGCATGTGGAGGTCTACCCAAGGTTGATGTTGAGAGTTTTCCTTATTCATCCTTCTGCCTTATTCTTTGAGGCAGGGTCTCCTAATCAATTCCAGGCTCACTGATATGAGGAGTCTCACTAGTCATCTTGCTCTGTGGATTTCCTGTCTCTATTTTCCAAGGCTGAATGCCTTGCCCACCTGGCTTTTACATGGGTTCTGGGGATCCGAACTCTGGTCCTCAACTTTTGCATGGCTAGCGCTTAAACCCTGTAGCCATCTCACCTTAGCCCCTTGCTTTGTTTTAGAGGAAGGGGCTTCTTTTTCCTACTTGAGGTTCATTCTTAAAACCCATTCTTTAATAGCTCAGTGTTGATGACCTCCTGATGTTAAAGAGCATCGTATAATTCAGGGAAAAAGTTATATAGTCAATTTAGAGAGAATATTGGAATTTGGATTCTTTGCCTGTCCACATTTGGAAAGGAAGGTCACTGCTTCTTATGTTTCTCTAGACTCTCTCTTAAGCATGTGGGTATTAATGTGGTTTCAATGTGAGTTAGGATTCTTTTTTATTTATTATTTTTATTGTATGTGTATGAGAGTATTGCCTGCATGCATATTAAGTGCACACGTGTCATGCAATGCTAAGGAAGCCAGAAGAGGGCGATGGATGCCCCCTGAAATTGGAGTTACAGACAGTTGTTAGCTTCCACGTGGGTTCTGGGAATCGAACCTGGGTCCTCTGCAAGAGCAGCCTCTTAACTGCTGAGCCATTTCTTCAGCCCTGTGAGTTAGGATTTTTGTGGCTATGAACATAAGAAGCTTTGAAACCAGTTTATTCGCTACTTTTCTTGTTACTGTGACCAAATACCTGACAAGAAGCACCTTCAGGGACGAAGGATTTTGGGGGGCATGTGGTTTGAGGGGATTGAGTCTGGCATGACAGGAAAGCCTTACCCCTAGGCAGCTCTGTGATGCCAGCTGCCTCCTCACATCTCGGGAGACAGAGATGGAACAAGAAGCAGGCCAGGCTATAAAGCCAAAGACACTGACCCCCAGCAGCCCACTTCCTACAGGTAGACCCATCTCTTGACATTTCCATAACCTCCCCAAACAGCACCACCTGCTGGGAACCACGTATTGGAACAGATGAGCCTGTGGAGGAAAATTTACATCTAAACCACAACAGCTGGTTTCAAAAGAAAATAATTTATTATTTTGTATGTGTGTGTATA
>NW_008340872.1:1924298-2016448 GCF_000622305.1 Nannospalax galili | reverse complement strand
TATATATATATATAGATATATGTGCCTGACTATGTGTATGTACTCATCATGTGAGTGCAGGAGCCCACAAAGTCAGAAGAGGGCATCAGATCTGGTGGAACTGGAGTTACAGGCACTTGTGAGTCACTATGTGGGTGCTGAGAACTGAACCCAGATCCTGTGCAAGAGCAGTAAGCACTCTTAATCACAGAGTCATCGCTTCAGCCCCCAGGAAAAAGCTTTGAAGCAATATTGGATTTATTAATAAGAATATAACATGTAAGCCAGGCATGGTGGCACACACCATTAGTCCCAGCACTTGGGAGGCAGAAGCAGGCAGATCTCTGTGAGTTTGAGGCCAGCCTGGTCTACATAGTGAGTTTCAGGCCAGCTGAGGTTACAGGGATCTCTGAGTTTGAGGCCAGCCTGGTCTACATAGTGAGTTTCAGGCCAGCTGAGGTTACAGGGATCTCTGAGTTTGAGGCCAGCCTGGTCTATATAGTGAGTTCCATGACAGCTGGGGCTACAGGGAGACCCTGCCTCAAAAAAAAGATAAAACCCCCACTTATATATATAAAACACATAGACTTAGACTTAAGCATAGGTGTGAGAGAGAGATACAATCTTGAACTTACTTCATATTATGTGAAACAATGGCCTAAAAGGCTATGTCTTGCCCTGAGTGACTCCATTTTATAAGCAACAGTTGCCTCTGTTGTGAGTGCAAATGTAGGGGCAGGATGACACTGTATCTTCTTTGTACATGTAGACAGCATCACTTGTCCAGCACCACCAGGAGGCATGGATTGATGATTTATTACTAAAAGCACAAAGGCACGACCCATGAACTTATCAAATTAGACATGTGACCATGTGGGCATATTAAAACCACATCAGAAAAACCAGATTCAAGAATTTATTGAACATAACAGATGGAGGAAAGATACGACTAACACCCTCACCTAGACTTCATAAAGAGGAGAACACAGCACCAAGGTGGTCGTGGCCCCGACTGACCTGTTATCTGACCACACTGTGTGTGTGTGTATGTGTGTGTATGTCTGTGTGTGTGTGTGCGCCAAGGGACTGACAGGGGCATTAGCTCAACTCAGTTCCCACTGCTGATGCAGCTTACTTGAATTGCCATTCATTCATTCATTCACCTATCCAGACCCAGTCTGTGCCTTAATTCTACAGCTTGACTCAGCTCTGAGGCTGGTTCAACCAGGTGCTCTTGCAGCCTCTGCAGGCTGGCTCTGTGCCCCCAGCTGCTCTGAGTTCCTTAATATCTTATCTGACTATTGCAGTGACTCTCTTTGCATCTCTAACCCGTTAGTACCCATTCTGTTACATTATATACACATATGCATATATATGGAGAGATGATTATTGTGTGATGTGTAATATGTGATCTGAGAGTTAATATTAGTATTTAGGATTGGAATTTTAAAAAATCCCTGTTTGACAGTAGTCAGCTTTCAAGGGAAATCAAAATTACTGGGCAAATTTCAGGGAACAAAATTGATGTAACTTGTGATTTCGATGTTACTTAATAAATTCTGACATTTCAGAATGATACAAACATGTATATGTTTCTGACATAGTGAATGAGAGAGAGTCCCCTGAGTTGCTGGATATAAAAAGATGACATGAATAGGCTGCTTTCAGAGATGCTTCAGGGCTTGAAACAAGGTCCAGCCAGTGCCCTAGGAGAGGACTCAGGACAGAGGGAATCAAATGCTTAGACCTCATCTTCCAGTTCAGATTCACTTTTCTTCTCTAGAACAGCACAGTTAAAATCTATAGGCATATATATACATACACACACTATATGCAATCGGTATACTATATATGAAAATACAGTCATACACCATATGTGAATAAGGAAAATATGTGGATAATATGCATAATACCATTGTTAAAATGTGCATATTAAATGATGAAAATTGTTAAACACATTTATTATGAACCATCTGTCTCCTTCTTTATATAACTGCTATAAAACATACATCAAAATAGTTTTTAAAGCATAAAGACCAGAAACGAGCATACATTTAATTTTTTTTTTTTTGCATTTCTCCCTTCTCTCTAGAATGGGAGCTTGATGAAGACATGATGTTTATACCAACTATGATCCGTCCAGCCTAGAATGTTCTGGGCATATATGGGGCCCTCAGTTACTATCTGTTCAATGAATTAAATGTATTTTACTTATTAGGATAGTTATGCTTCATTGTCAACTTAGTACATTGGAGACTCACCTTGGAAGAGCGCATCAGGGAGGGTTCGGTTCACCTGTGGGCATGTCTGAATCACCTTGGAAGAGAGTCTCGATGAAGGGTTGTCTAGACCCAGTCCACCTATGGGCATATCTGTGGGGGAATTATCTCTGCTATGTGATATGGGAAGACCCAGCCTAAAAGTGGGCTACACCATCCCCTGGGTTGGTGAGGGACTGGAAATAGGGGTGGGGGATTTCAGACTGTACAACCAGGGAGGACTATAAGAAAGGCATGTGGGTCACACTGACTTCTGAAAAAGAGTATCCAGGCCCAGGGGCACATGCAAAGGCCACAAGGCAGGAGCTGCTTAGTGAAGAAGTGGTACCGGGGATGAGATGGGTCCTCATGGGGCTGTGGTAAGTGATCAAGGGTACACGAAATGTTGAGACTGGGGAGTGAGAGAGTCAGAACGCACAGGGCACAGGGAGAACCTTCGGTATGACCTCATTGACATAGGGAGGCAGTGAACTCTTTGACCACGAGTAAGTAATACAATGAGACTTATGACTGTGGGGAAGTTTGGCTTAGGAGCTGAGTTGGGGACAAGGGTGGGAGCCAGTGGAAGCTTTTGCATCAGTCTGAACCCTAAACACCGGGACTTGGACAGGGATAGGAAACATAAAATGTTGAAAAGTGGTAAGATTCTCCCTGTGGTTTGAAGATTCAGTCAACAAGTACTTCCTTAGTATCTTGGCTACCTATGAATGCTCAGTAAACTGCCTCAACTTAGGAGCTGTTGCTGTTTACACTTTGAATGTCTCTCAGAGGCCCATGTATTGAAAGTCTAGTCTCCAAGGAAGTACAGTTCTTGGGCCATAATGGAACCTTTGAGAGGTAGGGTCTGGTGAGAGGCCCTTAAGTTACTGAAGGTGTGTCCTTAAAGAGGACTACAGGACACGGGCTCCTTTTTCTGTGTTCCTCAGCTCATGATGTAAGTGATTTGGCTTTACTGCCTACTCCCACCATGATGAGATGCCTCACCCCTGACCCAAAACAATGGGGCCAATAGATTCTGGACGGGAACCTCTAAATCTGAAAGCCAAAATAAACCTGCTCTCTTTGCAAGTTAATTATCTCAGGTATTTTGTTATAGTGATGGAAAGCTGGCTAGCATGGGAGCCAAAATAATAACCTTTATCATCCATAGCTTAAGAGGTCAGAAGACTAAAATGGGTTATGGAGCCTGTGTTGCTTCTTCAGACTCTACGGGGATGCTCTTTTCTGTCTTTCTCTGGGTGCTAGCAGCTACAGCATCTATTGACTCATGACCACACCCCACTGTACAGTCCTCAGTTCCCATTCTCCCATCTCCTTTTCTGCCCTCCTCAGTCCCTGTTACCATCACAGAATGACACTTAAGGTTACCTTGGCCTCACCTGGATAATACAGACTCATCTCTCTATTACAAGGTCCTTTTAAAAAACATATTTATTATTTGTTACTTTTATTTTATGTGTCTGTGTATATTGCCTGCATGTAAGTGCACCTGTGTCATGCAATGCCCGTGGAAGTCAGAAGAGATCATCAGATCCCCTTGGAACTTCAGTTATGGACAGTTGTTGGCTGTCATATGGGTGCTGGGACTCAAATATGTGTTCTCTGCAAGAGCAATCAGTGCTCTTAACTGCTGAGCCATCTCTCCAGCTCCATACAAGGTCCTTAATATTATTACATCTTCCAGTTCCTTTTTCCATACATAAAAGGTAACAAAGTCACAGGTTCTGGAGATGAAGCTATGGGTGTCTTTGGGACCTGTTATTTGATCTGCCATATTTAGAGTAAAAAGAAATTATCAAGGTAAGATACATGCTGGGGGCTGGGGGCTTCTTTGGGGACTAGGGCTGGATCTCAACACACACACACACACACACACACACACACACACACACACACACACACCAGGAGCTCATTTTGGGCAATTTATACTTGAGAATCTCTTAGACATGAAAGTTAACTTGTGGAGAAGGCAGTTGAAGAAGAGTCTGAAGTTTGGGGGCAAATGGAATTGTATGATTGGGAGATTCACTGCTGGGTAGTGCTTGAAGCCACCTTACCATCAATAATCCCTTGGAAGTGAATGAGGCTATAGCTCAGGACAGTCTGCAGTTTAAGCCAAAGCACAGTGATGCTCAGATATCAGTCAGCAATGATGCCCGGAGTGGACAAGAGGGCCAGAAAATCACCTGGCAGGTGAGGTGTCCTGGAAACCAAGGCTTGTAAGGGTTTCCCTAAAGAAAGAAGTCTCCTCTACCCCAATGCAAAGAGCTCAGAGGACTGGAGAACTGAGTTTGGATTGTCATAAAAGTTTAAGAATTCATTTAAAAAGTCATGCTGAGTGATTGGGATAGCAGATGGAGGAGGTGGGACTAGGAGGTGTTTGCTTGCTTACAGATGGGAAAAGGTCTGTATGGAGTATAGAGATGATCCGGGAGACAGAGGAAGCTTGAGCAATTGGTGTGAGCATCTCTGGAGCCATCGTTGTGCAGGTGGGAGCAGGGCACCTGGACCTGAGTGGGGTCGGGGCACAGACAGCAGGGAGCATTTGTATGTTGTCATAGAGAGAAGGCAGCACACACTGCACTGTTCCCAGCACAGGGGCCAGAGGGTAATGTGGCGTGACAGTGGGCCAGAGTCCTGGGGTTGAGGAAGTTCCCTGTGGTTGCTTCAGTTTCAGTGAAATAGGAAGTTGAGAGTTGGGATGAGGGGGTTTTAGCGTTTAAAGTGAAAGAAGAAAATGTGAAGTGGTTGATCTTATAGGAAGACCAGATAGTGAACAGAGGGAGAATTTATACACACGCAAATGTAGTATGAGTACATTACACGTGTGTCACCTGTATGTGTCTAACATCTGGTAGGAAACTATATGCATGTAGCTCTAATACATGTATGTATGTACATGAACAGAAGAACAATATATAACATACCACAGCAGTTAAAGTCTATAGGCTCTAATATATACTATATGAAAATACATTCCTATACCATATGTGAATAAGGAAAATATGTGGATAATATACACAATAACATTGTTAAGATGTGCATATTAAATGATGCAAATTGTTAAACACATTTATTATGAACCATCTGTCTCCTTTATATACCTGCTATAAAACACACATCGAGATAGTTTTAAAAGCATAAAGACCAGAAATGAGCATATATTGAAATGTTTTTTGCACTTTCTCCCTCCTCTCTAGAATGGGAGCTTGATGAAGACATGATGTTTATACCAACTATGATCCGTCCAGCCTAGAATGTTCTGGGCATATATGGGGCCCTCAGTTACTATCTGTTCAATGAATTAATGAAAAATGTATTTTACTTATTAGGATAGTTATGCTTCATTGTCAACTTAGTACATTGGAGACTCACCTTGGAAGAGCGCATCAGTGAGGGTTCGGTTCACCTGTGGGCATGTCTGAATCACCTTGGAAGAGAGTCTCGATGAAGGGTTGTCTAGACCCAGTCCACCTATGGGCATGTCTGTGGGGGAGTTGTCTATGCTATGTGATATGGGAAGACCCAGCCTAAAAGTGGGCTACACCATCCCCTGGTGTAGGAGTACACAGAGAAAACCGACCACAAACATGTATGCATCCATTGTCTCCCTGCTTTGGACTGTGGAGGTGACAGCTGCTTTGAGTTCCTACCTTGACTTCCCCACAATGATGGACTGAAGTCTGGAACGCTAAGGCAAACCAACCCTTTCTCCCCCAAGTTGCTTTCCATTAGGGTATTTTGTCACAGCAGCAGAAATGAGACTAAGACATTTATCAAGACTCAAGGCCTTGTACTGTTAGCTGGATGTGGTGTTGTATACCAGCAGTCCTTGTACCCAGAAGGGAGGTTGAGATAGTAGGATCACATGTTGGAGACCAGGCTGATCTACACAGAATACTGTCTCAAAATAAAATAAGATAAGGCCGGGAGTGGTGGGGCATCTCCTTTAATCCCTAGGGAGGCAGAGGCAGGTGGATCTCTGTGAGTTCAAGGCCAGCCTGGTATATATAGCGAGTTACACATCAGCCGGGGCTACAGGGAGACCCTGTCTCAAAAAACACCAAAAATAAATAAATAAATAAAAATAAAATAAGATAGAACAATAATAGCAGAACAAGAAAAACATTTTGCTTTCTCCAAAACTGTGCTTTCCTTTCGATTGCTTGTCAATAGTGTCTTAGGGAGAGTACTTTGTTAAACATACTTCATCCTTTGGGAAATCAAAGCGAGTCGCTTCCTGACATCGTGCACAAACACTAATTTGTGGTGTTCATTTTTTCATTCCCATCCACCAAATATACAGGGGAATATTAATCCTATTTTATGCAGTTAACAAATTTCCATGGCCCTCGATGCCACTAAGCTGTTCTTGCAAATTAAGTGTTCATTTTTACAAGTTTCATAAATGGGTATAAAAATCCACAGAACACCCTGAAATTATCTAGCAGGAATTTTTTCCAAGTTTTAAAGTGTGAGATAAATGAACTTTTATGGATGTCACACATCATTTTTTGGCACTAAAATCCCTTAATGACAGAAAATTTTCCCAACTTCTGTTTTTGAAACGTTCTTCTGTAGCACTTTTTTCTGGCAGAAAGTGGTTACTTTCTCATTGTTAAATGTCACCTTGACCCTGAGTGGCAGATGAAGCTTGCTTATATATTTTAAAGTATTGCTGATATCAAGCATGTGTCCATTTCTGTGACGATTAACTCAGTTATAAATTATATAGTATAATCTACAAATCTTCCTCATGGGAATTTGAAATTTGCAATAACAAATAGGAAAATTTTGGAAACAGATCAGATACAGCCATTTCAACCTACACCACATGGAGCTCCAGGTATCACATGTGGGGGGCTTCTGCACCTTGTGACACCTGCCTGGCTGGCTTCTGCAGAGAGAATGGATCTGGACACTTGGTCCTGGTACTCTGCAGGTGTCTATCCCCCTTGATACCTTCCTGTCTAGCTCCTGTACCAGAGTCAACTCACAAAGCAGAATATAATTTCTTCCTTGTTTTGTAAAGTCAAGCCCCAGTATAAAAAAGTTAGCCCCAGTCCTAACACTTTTCATTCATAAGTGACCAGAAGCCATCACTGTTGACCATGGAGTCCTGCCCCAGTGATGTAAATAAAACAGAATGGACAAGACTCTACCATGGCAGTTTTTTCCATGGGAACTGTCTTACTCTGTGCTCCCGGTTGTGACTCTTGGCTGTGGGAATTATTACCTTTTGCCCAGGTCAGAAACAAACTCCTCAGACCATCTCAAGTTCAAAAGGTCAAGATGAAAGCCATCTGTCTCCTGCCGAGCCTGCTCACTCTGCTCTGCACTATCTATGCCTGCCATCTTCTCAGTCTTTAGAGAAGAAATGCAGTGCCCTCTGTGGGATACTTCAACTGACCAGTCTCCAGAAAGACAGGCCCTAACAGCTTTGCCAGATGAATCATTGTGCCATATCAGCAGAGTTGACCACTTTCCTTTCTTCCTACCTCCAGTCCTTCTAGCTCAGGACTAGACCATCTGTCACGTGGCTCACCTAAGCTGCCTGGAAACTGAGCCCTTGGGCCAGGTCCCAGCTGCCAATGCCATCTGCCCTCTGGTGCTCATGGGGAGACAGGCCGGCACTTAGTGCCTTCTCCATCCCTGGCCGGGTTAATCACCAGGACAGTTATAAGGATCTGATGTCCTCATGACAAATGAAGTCTAAGGCTTACTGTATGATTTTCTCTTTATTATTTTTCAGATATGGTTATCTTAAATCATTATACCACATTTTTGGTTTTCTTCCCTTCCATGAGCCTCCTAAGGACAGCAACTCTGGTGGACGCTTAGCACGATGCTGGCCACATAGCATGCATTTGAGGTTTGTATCTGTGTGTCACTTGACAGCAGACCCTTTCTTGTAATTAAACAGATAGGGACATGTTCTGAGTGCATGTGCATGGCAGTATTGGTTAGTCTTTGTCAATGACACAAGCTGAGAACACCTGAGAAGTGACTTCAGTTGAGGAATTCCCTCCTTCAGACTGGGCTTTGGGCATGTCTATGAGGCATTTTCTTTTCTTTTTAAAAAAAATACTTTATTTATTGTTTTTATTTTATGTGTATGAGTGCATTGCTGGCATGTATATAAGGGCACCTGTGCTATGTAGTGCTCTCAGAGGTCAGAAGAGGGTGTTGGATCCCTGAAACTGTAGTTTCAGATGGTTGTTAGCTGCCATGTGAGTGCTGGGAACTGAACCCAGGTCCTCTGCCAGGGCAGTTGGTGCTCTAGCCACCGAGGCATCTCTCCAGCCCCCAGTGAAGCATTTTCTTAATTGTTAATTGATGTAAGAGGGCCCAGCTCACTGTGGGTGGCACAATCCCCAGGTAAGTGGAACTGGGTTACATAAGAAAGGTAGCTGAGGGGCTGGAGAGATGGCTCAGTGGTTACGAGCACTGGCTGCTCTTGCAGAGGATATGGATTCGATTCCCAGCACCCACATAGCAGCTAACAACTGTCTGTAACTCCAGTTCCAGGGGAATCCAACGTACTAGTCTGACATCTGCGGGCATTGCACAGCATGGGTGCACTTATATACACGCATACAATATGCTCATACACATAAAATAAAAATAATAAATAAAATATTCTAAGAAAAGAAAGAAATTAGAAAGGTAGGTGAGCAAGCTAGAGGAAGCAGGCCAGTAGGGGCCAGTCTCTGCTTCAGCTCCTGCCTCCAGGTTCCTTCTTGAGTTCCTGCCTTGGCTTTCTTCAATGATCAGCTGTAACACATAAGCCCTTTCCTTTCCCAAGTTGCTTTTGGACTCACAGCAACAGAAAAAGTAGTTAGAACACAGTTCCATGATCCTGTCATTGTGGGAAGAGCCCAGAGTGTGCTTACACTAACCTAGATGGTTTAAGTCCCTCCATGTGGTTTCCTGATGCAATCAAGAGACTCAGTCAACACACGATGTACAGAGCTGCTCCGGTGGAACACAGCATACCGTTTTATGGCAATCTGTTTTTTACAAGTGTTCTAATTTGCTTTCATTCAATTGCTGTGACAAAACACTGATCAATACCAACTTGTGGAGGAAAGGGTTTATTTGTCTTACATCTCCTGGGTCACAGTTCATCACTGAGGGAGCCCAAGGTAGGAACTCAGGGCAGGAACCTGGAGGCAGGAGCTGGAGCACAGGCCATGGAGGAACACTGCTTACTGGCTTGCTCCCCTGGCCCCTGCTCAGCCTGCTTTCTTATACAACACAGGCCCACCTGCCGAGGGGTGGTACCGCCCACAGTGGGCTGGTTCCTCCACATCACTCAACAATCAAGAAGATGCCCCACAGATAGGACCACAGGCCAGTCCGATGGAGGCAATTCCCCAACTGAGGCTTCCTTAAGCCAGGTGTGTCAAGTTGACAGCTAAAGCTACCCAGCCCAAGCAAGAGGACGTTCTAAAATAATTTTAAAAACAATATAGCAAATACATAAAGCGATAACATAGTCATTCATTACCATAAAGTCCTATGGAGAGTGCATAGTGACATGTGCTATGTTTCTTGATGATGGGCAGGACATACATATGTTTACACCAGAGTAATCACAAACACATGAGGGATGCCTCACATCGTGCTGCGGTGATGCCGATGATGTCAATAGGTAGAAGGAAGTTTTCAGCTCCATTGTGATCTTCTGGGACCACTGTCACGTGTGCAGTCTCCACTGAGAGTAACAGCATTGGGTGGTACATGTTTGTGTTCACCTTCTGTGCGCCAGTTTCCTCCAAGATAAAACCTTTTGTCCGGGTCCTGGCACATGCCTTTAGTCCCAGCGGGGCAGAGGCAGGCGGATCTCTGTGAGACTGAGGCAGCTGGGGCTACAGGGAGACCCTGTCTCAACAAAACACTTTCATCCTATGAGAAGTGCCTTAAGATTCAGTTATAAGGGGAGGTAAAACGTTCCACCCTGCAGAAATTTTCTTTTAAGCTCAGAAAGTAAATAACTCAAAGACTTCAGGAAGTCCCTAAAACTGAACCAGCTGACCGCTCTCCAAGTGTACAGAAGCAGTGAGGACTCTCTCCAACAAGCTGAGCTGCCCAGAAGAGGCAGAGACCACTGACCTGCTGGAAGGAGCGACCTCCTGAGCTGCCTTGCAGATGCAGTGAGCTCCGGGGTTCCCGCTTGCCAGAGCTGTCGTCCATGCTGGGGTGGGATTTGGTGGTGCAGCTGTCTTTGAGTCATTTCTGTTCCTGTAAGTAACCCTCACACACGGTCCTATAATGAACCCCAGTAGAACTCGTTGGCTCTCCAAGTTGGACTTTGGTGATATCCTTCCTTTGTGGTATCCTTATTTTTCATGGTATTCTTACTTTGTTTCCCTATTTGGGACCAGTAGATGTTTGTTCACTTCTCCCCAGGAATAGTGTCACACAACAATATCCGCAGCCTCCAGCACTTGGACTGACGCTAAAGAAACCTGGTGGCCGAGTGAAGACATGTTCAAGTGAGGGACGAGATCACACAAGAGCAATTTGCTGAGGCTGCTTCTCAGCTCCCACCAACACAATTCCATGACAGAACATGCCTTGCAGTCCTCCACCTGGCCTGATTCAGGAATAAATTTATATTTATCCTGTGGAATAAGTGGATTATTCTAGAATAACAGTGGGGTCAAATATATTCTAGACCACCTTCCCTGAATAGCTTTTCCAATTAGACATCTATCTCCCCTCTACCTTTCCTCTGCCTTTGGGTGTGACTAAAAAGACCCCAAATTGGTCTCTTTGTTTTAAACTCTAAAGCAGTTCTTCAAATGTGCATTTATTTTCCCATGTTTGTCTGATTTTTTGGAGCAAGGGTACTTTTTGAAGGAGTTTTGTTAAAGTATAACTGGTATGAACTAAGTGTATTTAAGCTGAACAATTTGGTAAGTTTAGGTATATAGTGAATCCTATACCACAATCAAGAGAGAATACATCTAACTCCCAAATTTCCCCACCTTTCTTTGTAATCACTCCCATCCATCTGCCCACGAGATACTCCTGATCTGTTTCCTCTTCCTATCCATGAATTAAGCAAGCCTGTATGTAATTTTAAAAGTATCCTTATTATTCCCTTTTCATCGATTTCTCATGCCAAGCATCTCAAGTGCAGGTGGTACTGGTTTGCACGCCATGCGCAGTGACCACTTCACTTCTAGTTCAGAAGCAATCCAGATTTTTCTTACAGAATATCTGGAATCCCAGTGCTGTAGACAGAAGTGAAGAGGATCAAAGTATTCCTTCCTTCTAGCCAAGTGTGTTACTTTTCTGTTCCTGTGATAAAACACCAGGATCAAGGGAACTTATAAAAGGAAGAGTTTATTTAGCTTATAGTTCCAAGGGGTCCATCGTAGCTGGGAGGCATGGCAGCAGAGGTAGCTGGAGTAGGAGCAGAAGCTAAGCTCTCACATCTTCAAGCAGGCACAGGAAGCAGAAAGTGACTGGAGATCCCACAAGGCTTAAGAACTCTTTAAGCACAACCCCAGTGACGTGCTTCCTCCAGCAAGGCCACACCTTCTGAGACCTCCCAGAACACCACCACCAACTGGGGACAAAATGTCCAAATACTTGGAGCCTATGGGCACATTCTCATTCAAATCACAACATCAAGATACTTGAGAAAAATCTGGAGAGTAAAATAGTCTTACCACATGATACAAGAATTAATGTTCCTTGGTACTTACCTGAACGAACTGAAAAGTGATATTTATAAAAGTCTTATTTATAATGACCAAAAGTTGGAAGCAACCAAGCGTCCTTCATTAAGTGAAAAAATAAACTGTGCCAGGTGTGGTGGTGTATGCCTTTGATCCCAGCACTTGGGAGGCAAAGACAGGCAGAGCTCTGTGAGTTCAAGGCCAGCTGGTCTAAAAAGTGAGTTCCAGGGCAGCTGGGGCTACAAGGAGACCCTGTCTCAAAAAGACAAGACAAAACAAAACAAAAACAATAGGACATCATTTAGTGATTTTTTAAAAAATATTTATTATTTTTATTTTATGTGTAATAAGTGTTATGCCTGCATGTAGGTAAGTACACCCATGTCATGCAATGCCTGCAGAGGACAGAAGAGGCTGTCAGATCCCCTGGAACTGGAGTTACAGACAGTTGTTGCACCATGTGGGTGCTGGAATTTGAACCTGGGTCTTCTGCAAGAACAGTCAGTGTTCTTAACTGCTGAGCCATCTCTCCAGCCCCTTCATTTAGTGATTTAAAAAAAAAAAAAAGATTTAGTTTTAAAAAATTGTGTGTGTGGCGGGGGGGGGGTATGTGCACATGAGTGCAGGTTGCTCACAGATGTCAAAACAGGGCACAAGATCCCCTAGAGCTGGAGTTACAGGCAGTTGTGAGCCTCTCCCTTAACCCCAACATGGATGCTGGGAATGAAAGTCAGGTTCTTGGCTTTTACCAATGGGCTGTCTCTCCAGCCCCAGTTTAGTGATTTTGTAAAAGTGCTTTCTAGCCCTAAAAAGACTAAAAGTCTTAAATGTCTTTTGCTAAATGAGGAAAAAGTCAATCTGAAAAGACTATCTGAAATTTTATATGTGATATAATTTCAACTGTATAGCATTTCAGAATAGACAAAATTATGAAGACAGTAACAAAATCAGGGATCATCAACCCAAAGGTGAAGAGGGGCAGGAAAGGGTGAACAGGTGAGGCACAAGGTATTTTCTCAGAACAATGACGCTTGCTCTGTATAATTCCATATAGAGCCTCTCTACAGGGAGAAAGCTATACAGATGTGCCAGTCTGTGCACATTTGCACACATGCACACACACAAATATACATATACTCAAAATGTAGGCATATATACCTACCCATATCCACGCAGGTGCACTCATACACAGGTCATCGTGCATGCACACATGTACATACAGGTACACAGAAGAGCATTCCCCTATTATTCACACTACAGTAATGAATACGTGGCATTACCTATTTGTCAAGATTTTTGGGACGTGCTCCACAAAGGGTAAAGCTCAGTGTGAACAATGTGGGCTTAGTCACTAGTCACGTGTGGATGTTAGCTTATCCGTTTTAACAAATGAACCACGCTACTGCCAAATATTAGGAACGGATAACTGAAGGGAGAGGCATTTTGAAAAATCAATGTATTTTTCTTTCAAGTTTTTCAGTAACTTGCAACTGCCCTAAAACACAGCCCGTTAACTTTAAAATATACCACGAGAGGAGCACAGTAAAGTAAGAATGGACGACCTGCAATTTGTACCTCTTTGGGGTGTTTTAGGATCGATGGCAAAAGAACGACTTTGCTTTTAAAGTAGTTAATTGTGGCGTTTTCTCTCCTTTTAAATACACAGGAAACAAATTTATCACTTGGGGCCTTTCCCAGCAAATTGCAAATTAAGGATGAGCAGGAAACACTCCCACCTAGTGGCAGAAGACAGACTTAACAAAAAACATGGTTTACTCCTCTGCCCAATCCATTTTCAATGACAACGTCCCTAACCTCGGGCACAGTCCCACATTCCTTTATAAAAGGTGGGAGAAGGAAGGAGAGAAGGAGAGGTGAAAGGAAAGGAGCAGGAGAGCACGAGTGCCCAGTAGGTCAGGTCTCGAGTGTTTTTCATCAGGCTGATTGGCCCTAAGACCATGGTCAAGTCCGGAGAGCTATTTGCTTAGAAGTACCATAGCCAGCTGTGTGTGGAAGTCTGTGGACTTCAAGGAAATGCACAGAAGACCTCTTGTAGCCTAGGAAGCCATGCCAAGAAACGCCGAGGTGACTAAAAATGCACGTCCACACTGTCTAGCCATTTCTCCATGTCACAAGTGAGGCAACTGCCCAGTGCGGATGCTAGCACAGATGTGTAACCCAGCTCCAAAAATGCCTTAGGTGTTGGGCTGTAGGATTAAGGGGGAGAATGTGACAGAAAATTCAGAGGAAGAAAGAAGCAAGTCCATAACTATGAGGTCACAGTGCTACAGTGCCAGTGTGATGGCCTTTAACATTGGCACGAAAGTCATGGCCATGGGAAGCAGGCTTGGAGTGTGGCTGTGTCACACGGTGCATCTGCCACCTCCTCTTCAGTCCCACTTTGTGCTTTGATTTTCTCCAGAACATGAAGCACCATTTTGTGCAGTATTGCTAATTATTTTGTTTCTTGCTTTTGCTAGGAATACAAGCTATAAAGCCCTCCATGGCAGAGAATGAACGGACGCACCCTGTGCCCTCCTGCTCACTTTATTCCTTCAATTTTCACCATAACATTTAATGCCATTTTTACAGTGGGTTTTTTGATGTAGAAGATTTTTAGTTATTTTTGTTTCTTTGCCGATTCCTCTACATTCTTCACAAATCACTACAAATGTGGGAGTTTAAAACAACACATTGGGCTGGTGAGACGGCTCAGTGGCTAAGAGCACTGGCTGCTTTTGCAGAAAACCAGGGTTTGATTCCCAGCACCCATATGGTGGCTAAAAACCATCCTTAACTCCGGTTCCAGGGGAATCGATGCTTTCTTCTGACCTCCATGGACATTGCACGGCACAGCTGCACTCACATGCAGACAAAATATTCATACACATAAAATAAAAATAATAAATAAAATATTTTTGGTTATTGTTTTTAATTTTATGTTTATGAGTATATTGCTTGCATGTAGGTAGGTGTACCTGTGTCATGCAGTGCCTGAAGGGGTCAGAAGAGGGTGTCAGATCCCCTGGAACTGGAGTTATGATGGTTGTTAGCCACCATGTGGGTGCTGGGAATTGAGCCCAGGTCCTCTGCAAGAGCAGCCAGTGCTCTTAACTGCTGGGCAATCTCTCTAACCCCATAAATAAATAAAATATTTTTAAAGCAACACATTCATTCCAAGTCTATCCCCACTAGAAGACTGACATGAATCTTGTCAAAGATACCAACAGACTTCTGCAAGATGGAGCAGAGAGATTTGGGAGTTAGGTGGGGTACCCACAGCATCTTTGTACAGTCCACGGTGCCTGTTAGAATTGAACACATTTATGTCAAATACAAGATAGCAGTATTTCTCCATATTTCCTGATTTTCTCATTGAAAGTCTTCTATCTTCTGGAAACCCCCCCTCCCGCTTCCAGGAAACTGAGATAGTTCAAGTTCATCACCTCATCTGTTAGTGGCCCTTGGACATGACATAGATGTGATGTATTAGTGATGCCGAAAAGTGCTATTTAAAGCTTACCCCTCTGCTGGAGGCACTGGGGGCTAGCCTGCCCACATCATTGAAGGATGGATTGACCAATGGAATACATCAGCTTTAACCAGCTGCTCAGCCAGTGAGGCTGTAAAAGACCTAGCTATAAACTTTTGTCAAGACTCCTATACAGTCAAGATTAATGCACAGGCATTTCAATGGTTAGTCTAATTTGATCAAGCGCATCTTGTGCACATGAGAAGACAGCAGGATCTGTGTCTGGGAGTTTCCTACATTTCTAGGATTGCCTCCAGTTTCCTTTCCCTGGTGAACTATATCCTTTTCCTGTTTCAAAGCTTCACTTGAGGATGCCTGGGATATCCCCATGGCTATTTTCAATGATTCAGTCCTATGGAGGATGCATGGTCTAGCCTGATCACTCACCTCTCCCTCCTCAAACACCTCAAATGTCCCAGAGACAGAAATTTCTAACCGTATTGGATTGCTGAGGTCTTCAGAAAATGACAAAGCCTCTCTTCTCTCTAGACCACGGTAAATATGCCACCCTCGGGTTTCTACGTGCTTATGAAGGTGTTCCCTTCTTTGTCCAAAGTCCACGGTGCTTTGCCCTGGGCACTCACTGTACTCTGTATGTGTGGATATGTGTCTGTCAGTGTGTTTCTAAGTATTTTACTCACCACGCTGTGCTAGAGTTGCCTGTTCTTTTCACCTGGAGTGTCTGAGTCAACCTGAGTTGCCATAGTACAATGCCTCAGACTGGATGGGTTGGATAGCCACAGTATCCTTTCTCACAGTTCATGAGGCTGGAAGAGGTCAAAGTGAAGGCTCTCTTCCTGGTTTGGAGATGGTCACTTTCTTGAGCCATTTCTGGGTTCTTCCCATAATGCATGTACCTGTAGAACATTCTGGAGTCTCTTCTTTTAAGGCCACCCATCTTACCAGATTAGAATCCTATCCTATGGTCTCATTTAGCTTAAATTACCTCCTATAAGCTATACATCTAAATCCATCATGCTGGGGCCCAGGATTTCAACATATACATTTGGATGAGGAAACAGATTTCAGTCCAAAGCATAGACTGTAAGCACTCTAAGAGCTGTGCTCAGTCATTGAACTCTGCGTGCAATAAGTGGTCATAAATGCTTGCTGAATGGACAGATGAATAAATAAAATGATGAGGAGATTGTAAGGGTTTGGACACACTCATCACAGCATCTCTATGAAGGGATGAAGCATACCTGACAGATCTCATCCATATGTGCTAACCTTCTTCCCCTGGGTTTTAGAGGTTAGAATGCTGCTTTGCATCCTGCCTTGTAAACAGGGTAGAGACGCTGGCAAGATGTAGCCATGAGAGTAAAGAATTTGGAGCTGAATTAAGAGCAAAGGAAAATGGCAGTTTGATCTCTGTTTTTGTCTGTGCAGATCTAGACAGTATGTAGGGGCCATGGAGGCAAGTGTTGTCCTGGAAGTTCCCTGGTCCCCATCACAGTCAAGGTGTCATATTAGAGACCCAGGTTGACTCCGGAGACTGCAGGGCCAAGCTGCCTCCTGATTATGGAGCTTCCTGTTGGAGTTAAAAGAGACTGCTTTCCCAATGGGTTCCTTCTCTGTGCTATGGTTTGAACACAGCTTGTTCCTCTGAAGTTTGTATTGAAATT
Source organism: Nannospalax galili (assembly GCF_000622305.1). NCBI lineage: Eukaryota > Metazoa > Chordata > Mammalia > Rodentia > Spalacidae > Nannospalax > Nannospalax galili. The sequence continues at coordinate 1,999,341 of NW_008340872.1, read as the reverse complement.
TGATTGTCATTGCATTGGGTGGTGAGGCCTTTGAGGGTGGTTAGAGCGTTAGGATCAATGCCTTTCTTTCTAGTGAGATTTCTTTCTCTCTCAGAAATGGATTAGTTACATTGAGAACCAGTTTTTAAATGTGAGATTGAGCCTCGAGTTTTGCCTCCCTCCTGTGCATCTTTTGCCTGTCTGTCTTTTCTGTTTTGAAACCTTCATGGGAAACCCAGCAGGGACTGGTACCACACTCTTCGACTTACCAGCTTCCAGAACTATGTGCCAAAATAAGTCTGTGATCCTTACAAACTGCTCAGTCTCAGGTATTCTGTCATAGCATTAGAAAACAAGGCTAAGGCAAGGAATTGTTTTGTGAGCTTTCCAGGAGGCCTCTGCTGCTTCTCTGGGCTTTCTGAAGATCTTTCAGTACATAAGTCCTGTGTGAACTCTATTTCTGTTTGAAATAGCTAGTCTGCTTCCTGGAACTGCAAGGGCACCCCACCTTTAATAGATAGAGCCATCATATGGTGTTACAGAAGTGGAAGAGGAATGGCTACTTGTAGAGGCCGTAGGCACCTCAGCTAGTGTCTGAACTGCATCTGACCCCAGTGAAAATGAGGGCGTGAATTCAGGGGTTTGGCGTACAGAGTGAGGTGGTTCCTGAAGACACAGCCGGCAAAGGAAAGATCAGAGGAGAAGACAGAACAGAGCAGGGTAAGAACATTGAGGGCATGCATGAGCAGCAAGGCCTTGCATGTGAGCAAGTTGGCATGGGATTTGGAATTCAGCTGGGGGTATGTGTGTGTCCCTCTGGATCAGGCAGAGGCCTTGGGTTTCAATGATGGACCCGGTGACATTTGCTCTGGGTTTCAGATGGAATATTGATGCACAGTTTTTGTATTGAGGCAAATCCCCAAGAGCTGGTGGTAGGGATGGTATGATGCTGGTGGAATCTGGTGGCTGGCAGTTCTCCCTGACGCGGATTGGAAATTCCCAGATGCCTCTTGTACCCAGTTCATTCCAGACTTGGAAGAATTAACCAGGCTGTACTGCAAGTTCAAGGACACAGAGAGTGGATTCAGAAGGGGAGCATGCAAAAGCCATCAGCAGCAACCTGGTTCAGTTGTAACAATCACAACATCCAGGGGAGGTTTACCTTGATTGTTCCTCTGATAAAGGCCAAGAGTTTCTGATGGTCTCAGGCCAGATACCAGGAATGCCTGTGGGATTTGCAGCAGAGCTCAAATGATCCTAAGTATAAAAAGGGAAAGGACTGGTTCTGAGATATCATTGTCTGGCAAAAGGAACCTCTCACAATACTATGTTAGTTCTAGGGCCATTTGTCAGGGTTCTTGAGGCCACCATGAGATTTCCAACCCTGTGTGATCATTGTGTTGATGCTTTCCAAAGTGATGTGATACAGTTTTGAAAACTAAACTAACAACTTTTGATACAGTTTGATTTTTTCAGTTAGGAAATTGGTGCTGAAGGATGTATTAAATTGAATCCAATGACAACATGCATCTGATTTACTAGGCCACCTGTTAAATGTTCAAATTTCTGAGTCTAATGTAGATTTACTGAGTTGAAATGTCTGGAGATGGTACCTAGAAATATGTGTCTGCTGTGGTTTGAGTGTGAAATGTCCTTCACAGGCTCATGTGTTTCACATGCTGGTGGTAGCATTGGAGAAGGTTGTAGAGCCTTCCGGGGCTGGAGGAACTAGGTCACTGAAGGCATACTCTGAGGGCTTTTTTTGTGTGTTTTTTTTTTTTTTTTTTTTTTTTTTTTTTTGAGACAGGGTCTCCCTGTAGCCCCAGCTGTCCTGGAACTCACTATGTAGACCAGGCTGGCTTTGAACTCACAGAGATCCTCTTGCCTCTGCCTCCTAAGTGCTGGGATTACAGGCGTGTGCCACCACGCCCAGCTTACTTTGAGGTTTTTATAGTCCAGTCCCTTTTCCTGTTCATTCTCTGCTCCCTGATGTGGGACACAATGTATCTAGCCTGCCTCCTGCTCCTCTTGTCAATCCTCAGCCACCATGATGGACTGTATCCCCTCAAATACAAAATAACCTCTATCTTCCTCAAATTGCTTTGGTTAGGTATTTTGTTGCAGCAATGAGGAAAGTAAATAATACAGTGTCTCACAGTGAAATTTGGGTCACTTGATCATCAACATTCCTGTCAATAGCACAATCTGACTGCCAGATCTTTGAATCCCTGCCCTAAGATGTTCTTCAAAGATTATGAGATCTGATGACATCTGCCTTGGCAGTTTTATGAAAAAGGGACAGCTGGAGGTGTTGTCCTGCAGTCTAGACTGAGCAGCAAAGGAGGAGGAGGCAAGGGACAGTCATGCTTAACTGATGTTTCCTCTAGGATCTCCAGTGTGCCGGCTGCCTGCTGCAGGGGCATGCCAAGTCTTAAAGCCACACATCTGTCTACAAATTTGAAGGAGTAAGAGGGTATTTTTCTCTGTCATGGGTCTTATGGATCTTAGAGTAACTACCTGTGTATATATTTGTATCCAACCTTATTCCAGTGAGATTTAAGGTATCTGACTCATCATCTTAGAGTAAATGAAATCCAAACTCTCTGATCCTTTTTCTTTTCCCTCAAACACCATAATTTTGGTCTTATAGCCTCTGGAACTATAATAGAAAAATTTCTGCTGTTAAAAATTGTAACAAAGGAGTTGGAGAGATGACTCAGCAGTTAAGAGCACTGTCTGCTCTTGCAGAGGACTCGGGTTCAATTCTCAGCACCTACATGGCAGCTCCAATTCCAGGGAATTGGACGCCCTCTTTTGACCTCTGAGTGCATTATACAACACATGTGCACTTACACTTATGCAGGCAATACACTCCTACACATAAAATAAAAATAATAAAATATTTTAAAAATTGTAACAAAATGTACATTACATAATAGTTATCATTCAGAGTGTACATGAGAGTGCAATCCTGTCATATTAAATGCATTTGCAATGTCACATGGTCATCGCTATTGTGTATAGGCAGAACATTTTCACCATCCCCAACATAAACTCTGTAACTCTAAAACAATAACCCTTTCTCCCCATACCCTCTTTGGCCCTAGAGACCCCTATTCTACTTTTGTCTCTATGGATTTGACTTTTCTAGGTACTCCATAGAAGTGGGCTCACACGGTAGATTGGCCTTCCATCTGATTTGTTATTTTAGCTAATGTTTTCAAGGCCTGCACCTACTGCAACGTGCAGCACATCTTCATTTCTCTTGAGGACTAAATCAGATTTGATTGTGTCTACACTGTATTTTGTCTTTCTGTTCAGCTGTTAATAGAAGTGTGGGTGGTTTTCACCTTTTAGATATTGTGAATAATGTTACAATTGAACATTGGTCAATAAGCATTTGTCCCAGACCCTGTTTTCAATTATTTTAGTTGTGTGCTCAGAAATTGAATTGTTGGACTATATCAAGATTCTATACTTATGTTTTTTAGGAAGCATCAAACTTTTCTATGGTTGTACCATTTTAAAAAAAATTAAAGTTTATTGGTATTTACAAAAAAATTACAGCATACAGAAATATTCAAAGATGAAAAACATAATTAAATTTTAGGTTTCCCTGCAATGTTACAGTCTCTCATGGACTCATATGTGGACACTGCCCGGTTAAGGATTTATTTTGTGTTAAAAATGTATCCTATCTTGAGAGGGGAGTCAAAGGACTTACACTAAGTGTACTATATATATGAACTCTGTATGAGTTTTAAAAATTATCCCTTCTTTTTCTCTTTTCTAATGTTATAGCATATCCATCCATGTATTTGTTTACATACATACATGCATATACTATGGATTAGGATCCACATGTGAGAGAGAACATGCATTTTTTTCTTCCTGAGATTGGGTGACCTCACTTAATATATACATGCTAGGTCCATCCAGTTTTCCTGAGAATTTTGTGATTTCATTTTTTTCTTTCAAGCTAAGTAATATTACATTTTATATATGCACCAGATTCTCATTATCCCTTTATCAGTTGATGGATAACTAAGCTGGTTTCATTACCTTGCTATAGTGAATAGAGCAGCAATAAACATGGGTGTGCAAATATCTCTATATTAGGTATACTGTTCTCTGGTATAGGTCCAGGAGTGAGGTAGTTGAGTCATTTGTTAGTTCTATATTTAATTTTTTGAGGAACCTCCAAACTGATTTCCGTAATGGCTGTACTAATTTGCACTCCCACAGCAATATATAAAGGTTCCTCTTTCCCCAAATCCTCTCTAACATTTGATGTCAGATTTCTTGACTATAGCCATTCTGACTAGGGTAAGGTGGTATCCCAAAGTAGTTTTAATTTGCATTTTCCTGTTGACTAGGGATGTTGAACACTTTAATAGTAGTAGTTGGAGACAACAGAATTCTCAGTGAGGCTTGAGTAAAATATTTGCTAAACATGCTTTTTTTTTTTTTTGTCTTTTTGAGACAGGGTCTCCCTGTAGCCCCAGCTGTCCTGGAACTCACTATGTAGACCAGGCTGGCCTTGAACTCACAGAGATCCGCCTGCCTCTGCCTCCCAAGTGCTGGGACTTCAGGTGTGCGCTACCACGCCCAGCTCTAAACGCGCATTTTTAATGTATATTTTTATTCATTTATTTTTAAAATTTAAATAAAGAATGCAGTTTTCTGAACATTAAAAAATAGTTGTTGGACATTTATATTTTCTTGCTGAAAACTGTCTATTCAATTCATTATTCCATTTGTTGATTGGTAATCTTATCTCCTTAGTATTTAAAATTTGCAGTTGTTTGAATTTTCTGAGTAGTAGTCCCCTGTCTTATATATAACTCCTGAAGATGTTCTTCCATCCTGTAATTTGACTGTTTGCTCTGCTAACAGTTTCCTTTGCTGTGCAGAAACGTTTTACTTTGATGTAGTTCCAACTGTTGATACTTGAGGCTAGCTCCTGTTTGCTGTGACTCTGAACAGAAAGATCTAGCCTATTCCAATGTCCTAAAGAGTATGCCCTATGTTTTCATCTAGAAATTTCAGGCTTTTAAAAATATTTCATTTATTATTTTTTATATTATGTATATGAATGTATTCCCTGAATGTGTGTAAGCGCACCCATGTCCTGCACTGCCCGTGGAGGTCAGAAGAGGGTGTTGGATTCCCCTGGAACTGGAATTATGAACGGTTGTTAGCTGCCATGTGAGTACTAGGAATTGAACCCGGGTCCTCTCCAAGAGCAGCCAATGCTCTTAACTGTAGAGTCATCTCTTCATTTCATTTAATTCATTTCAAATAGATTTTTGTACAAGGTGAAAGTTCTGAATCTAATTTCATTCTTCTGCAGGTGGGCATCCTCTTTTGCCAACACCGTTTACTTAATAGGCCATCTTTTTCAATATATGCTTTGACCTCCTTTGTTAGGAATTATGTGGGTATAACATTGTCGGTTTATTTCTGGTCCCCTATTCAATTTCATTGGTCTACCTGTCTACTTTTATGCTAATACTAAGCTGTCTTTGCCACCACACCTCTGTAGTATAATTTGAGGTTGGGAATTGTGATGCCTCCAACTGTGTTCTTACTCTGTAGGATTGTTTGTGCCTATCTGTGGTCTTTCATGGTTGCATATGAACTTTTGGATTGCTTTTTTTCTAGATCTGTGAAATATGACATTAGAATTTGGGTAGTTATTGTATTAAATCTGCAGACTAATTTTGGTAGAACAACCCTTTTCACAATATTTAGTCCTGCCAATCCAGAGCACAGGAGGCCTTTCCATCTCCTAGTACCTTTTCAATTTCCTTTTTCAGAGTCTTGATGCTTTCATTGTTAAAGTCTTAGTCTTCTCTGGTTAGGTGCATCCCTAGGCACATGTCTCCTGTGAGCTATTGAGATGTCAGTGAAAACATTGCACTCATTTCCAGATGCAGGTTAGGGTGTTCAAATTATAACAAGGGACTGAGGATGTAGCTCTGTTAGTAGTGTGCTCACCTACCATGCAGGGAGCCTTGAGTTGATCTCCAGCACCACATAAACCAGGAATGGTGATACGCACTTGTATCCCTAGAACTTGGGTGGCGGAGTCCAGAGAATCAGTAGTTCAAGGTTACCCTTGGCTATATAAGTAGCCTGAGCTACATGAGACCCTATCTGAAAGTTATAATGAATGAATTTTACCTGTATTCATTTGTCTCACACTCGAAGTCCCTTTCCTATTACTTCTTAGGATCTCATAAAATACCCGAAACAAACAAACAGGATTGGCTAACAGCTCATATCTTTTCCTATGAAGAACACTTCAATGGTAGTTTAATAGTGGACGAAAGCATCATGCCACCATGATTTTAATACTAGATGTTGGTCTCAAGGATCAGAATGCAGATGTGGTGGCCAGAGCAGATGACCACTGATGAGCTTCAGGTCTGTGGAACAGCATAGAAAAAGAACACAAACTCTAGAACTCTGCCCAGATGGACCATTCCTGCTGCTTTCTTTGAACCTGCTGGAGATCAAAGCTAATGACACTCCTCATCATCCTATCTCATCACACACACACACACACACACACACACACACACACACACACGAACCTAAAAGGCCCCAGAGTAAAAAAATAATAATAATAAAGAAAGCAAAAACCCTTTTCTGAGTCTTAAATATTTTGTGACAGGCTAAGCTGCCAATAGATATTCCAGGAATAGAATCTGCCAGTGGGAATATTTTTCTGGAATCTAATAATACTGTCTTAGTTTCTTTTCTTGTTATTGTGATAAAAATACTCTGACAAAAGCAACTTAAGGGAGGAAAGATTTTTTGGCTCAAGGTCTGAAGTCCATCACAGAGAGGAAGTTAAGACAGCAGGAGCTTGAAGCAGTTGGTCACATTACACCACACCCACAATCAGGAAGCTGAGAGTGATGAATTCATGTGCTGTTCAGCTCCTTTCTCCTTTTATACTGGCCAGGATCCCAGCCAGGGAATAGCACCATCCAGAGTGTGCAGGTCTCCCCAAGTCAACCAATGTCACCAAGATAACCCCTACAGGCATGCCCAGTGGCCCATCACCCAGGTGATTCTAAATTCCATCAGGCTGACAACACTGACCATCACAAATCTTTGAAAGGCTTGAGAAATACTAGGTTAGACAGCTTGTCTTTTGCATTGGGCTTACAAATCTTATGACTACCGTGGTTTTTGGCAATTTCCAAATGCTGAACTTAACCAGGCCTAATTATGTCCCCTGAGGAGTGTTTGTTTTGTGTTTGGGGTACTCACCTGGTTTCTAACTGAGCCTGTGTTTTTCCAATCTGTCAACCTATTCTCTACCATGGATAAAAAACTATCTACTTTATGTTAATCTTATTTGTAATTCTTGCTTTATGCCTCTTCTTGCCTGTGCATCCCAAACACTGTGTATGCTTGAGTATGAAGTCCCCCACTTTTTTACTTGCTTTATTATTCTCTTAGAGCTCTAGCCAGTAAATCATCCCATAGTAGCATCCAGAACCGTTCCACATTTGTTTAGCCCTCCCTACTTCATTGATTTTCTAGCCTATTCAATCGATTTCCTAATGATGGACATTTACTGTATCCCTCTTCTTTGCTGTTAAAATACTGTTCATAGCCTTGTGCAGGTATTTTATTGCCATATCTTTGGGAAAGTTTCCAACAAGGGGGATTTCTGGGTCAAAGGGAAAATGCTTTTATGATTTTGCTGGCTGTGCTGGATAACTTTAGTGTCAACTTGACACACCTGGGTAGAGGGGGCATGGGGAATTTCCTCCATAGGACTGGCCTGTGGCCATGTCTGTGGGGCATCTTCTTGATTGTTGAGTGATGTGGGAGGGCCCAGCCCACTGTGGGTGGTACCACCCTTGGGTGCTGGGCCTATGTTGCATAAGAAAGCAGACTGAACAGGGGTCCGGGGAGCAAGCCAGTAAGCAGCTCTATGGCCAGTAAGCAGCTCCATGGCCTGTGCTCCAGCTCCTGACTCCACGTTCCTGCCCTGAGTTCCTACCTTGGGCTCCCTGATGAACTGTGACCTGGGAGATGTAAAATAAAATAAACCCTTTCCTCCCCAAGTTGGTACTCATCAGAGTATTTTGTCACAATGGAGAAACAAACTAGGACACTGGCTAATGTCAAATCTCCTCCTTGATAGATGAAGTAGGCGATGGATGAATCGGATTGATCAGGAGAAAGCACCAAGACACAGATAAAACTCCAGCTGAATAGTTTATTAGCAAAGGAACATGTGGGACAGATTCCCTTCTGGGTAGAAATGTCTGCCCCTGGGTCGTGAGCTGGGGTCTTTTATAGGGGGAGGCTTCAGTAGGTGGGAAGATATATTTTTTAAAGATTAGGTGGGGGGGCACAAAGTGGGAGAGCGGGACTGTTAAAACCTTCCCCCTTTGGAGATCAAAGGAAAGCCTGCTGTGTTGGCCAATCAGTGGAGGAAAGTCTGATTTTGACTTGAAAGACCAAGATGCTTTTCTCAGGGGCTTGTGGAACCATGAGTCCCTCTTGGTGAGGGGGCGGGTCTGAACCCTAACACTCTCTAAATAATATTCACTTTGGTTTGCAGTTTTTAAGCCTGGCTATCTCTTATACTGTTCAACTAGAATCTTTATAGTTATTGACATAGGCGTCTCTCAGGAGAAGTTTATGTTGACAGATAAAGATAATTCCTATTGCAAGTTTCAGTCAATGTATCCTTGAAATGCAGCGCTTACTAGTGCATGAAAACAAGCCTACCAAGCTACCAAATTGCCTCAGAGATGCTCGAATATCCTATTTCTAGTGTTCACAGTTGGTTCTTTCAGCATCATTAAACCTTTTTGCATACTTGGACTGAGTAGATAGTTTAGTCAGTAAAGTGCTTGTCATGCAAGAATGTGGACTTGTGTTTGATCCCCAGAACCTATGTTAAAAAGCCGGGCATGGCTTGTAATCTCAGTGCTGAGGAGGCAAAGACAATGAATCCCTGCAGCTCACTGACCAGAACCAGTTTAACTCACTTGGAGTGTCCAGGTCAGTGAGAGACCCTGTCTGAAAACAAAACAAACACAAGATGGACAGCATCCTGCAGTTAACTTCTGGTTTCCACTAGTATGCACATGCACACACCTGTACATCCACACACACACACACACACACTCAAACATGTACACACACAGAATGCCCCCCCATACAATCTATTGCACACTCTAAAATTATTTCAGTGAAAAAACATTTATGCTATCTGCAAGGGAAAGAATCTTAACGCTGAAGTGCCCTCTAATGGCATCACACATCTTCCAAATCCTACAGAGGATCAAAATTTTCCTCACTAGGTGTCATCAAATTTCCCTGCATGAAGTCTCCTCTTTGGTCCTACTAGGTAGGACCTAGACTCCTCCTAAGTGAGCAGGCTTTGGGCCAGCCATTCCAAGCATGTGGGCACAGAGGCATGCCAAGTACCTGGTACAGTTAGGCATGTCATGAATTCCAAAGGCTGGCCCTCCAAATCAGGGAGCTTGTGCCTCATAATCCAAAGCTTTGGTAGCAAGTCAAGGCTTCAAATTCCTGGAGGCAGATCACCTGTCAAAAGCCCCCTTCATGGTGAATATGTCCTAGAAGGGGGCCTTACACACCTTGGACATATGATCTGCCCTCCTAAGGGCCAGCACAGCACTTAAAAAGCCTTCAGAAGGGGTGGCTGTGGAAGAAAACAGGAGCTTTGACGTCTGTCCCAGGGCTATGGATCTAATACAAGATCAGGTGACTAACCCATTCAAAAGCTTCCCAGTGGGATAAATGCCTTTAGAGGTAATCAAACAAGCTTCTCTGAAATCAGATGAAGGTGGCTAGCTTCAGGGAAGTTTAAAGGGGAGAGGGAGCCTTTTTAAAGAAACAGGACCACATCAACTTTGTACATGTCACAGAAAATAAGCAAAATGTATCTGAAGTTTACAGGCAGTATATGAAATTATGTCCCACTTTAATAAAAATGTCACATATTCAGTAAGAAGAAAGATCATTAGAAAAGTCTAGAGTTTACAAATGTAGTTCAGAAGGGATAGAAGTTTGGAAATCTGACTTGCTAACTTCTTTTTAAATTTTTTAAATATTATTTTTCAGCTGGCAATAAATGTACAAGATTCAAATGTCCGAACCATGCTAAGAATGCGTTTCCAGAGACGGCTCGCTCCCACCCTCGTGCCTTCCCTTCTCTTGCTTATTCTTATTCTTCCAGGATTTCTTCAGGTAAATACAAACATTTAGTGTGATGTTCTCCATGTTGAGCAATGGGTTGTCTCTGCAGCCTCTCTAGGGAAAGAAAGGGAATGAAAAGAGGATCTTTAGCCTGGTTCCAACTGCTACCCTGGCCTTAGGTTTAACTTGGGCTTTTTCCACTCCCAGACTCCCAGGCAGGGTCGCCCCCATCAGCAGGCAGTGGATCCCTCCAGCCAAGCACAAAGAGGTTGGGCCCCTGTGTCCTCAGCTCTAGCACAGTCACTGGTAATCCAGCGAGTCTCCATGCGTTTCTACTGAGTAGTGAACACACAGCAGAGTGCTGGAAATAAGCTCCTGTTCTCTCAAGGTTAGGAAAGGTTAAGGTCGCAGACTCTGGAGCCAGGCTGTCTAAGTACATTCTTGGGCTCTGTTGCTTTCCAAGTGGGTGACCTTGGGTAACTACCCTTTCTATCTCATCATCTCTTCCCTGTTTAGTGGAGAGATGGTGATGACAGCATTCATGTCAAGCATTTTTATTAAAATCATAGGACCCAATATATGTTTAGTGCTCAAAACAGAGCATGGTAAATAGTCAATATGACTATTTGTTGTAGTTTCCAAATACTTAAGAGAAATTACTCTCAGTGCATTGACAAGATGTTTAATTTGAGAAGAGATAGTTGTAGTTGGGATGATTAAGGAAGGGATCAATTTAGGCTGGGTATTTTTGTGTTGATAAGATAAAAATCAGAGCCTAGAATTCTCAAAAATAACATCAGGCCCTCAGAGAGGGTTGAAATAAATCAGAGAGTCACTCATTTTATAAGAATTTATAAGGGATTATTACTTTTGGAGCCAAGAAAGGAGAAACACTGCCTTTCCCTTCTTCCTCTTCTGGGTCCTCTCTACCCAAGACTCACATGTGGGAATGTTCTAGGTGTCTGGTCTCTGATTCACCTAAGAATGGGTTTCAAGATCCAATTCTCTGACTTGTCTATAGATAGATCCACTAGGAAAGGGGACTGATTGTCACATGAGATGGGCTGATTTCATCTCATTACCAAGCATTTGGGTGGATGAAGTGGAAGCCAATCTGTTGAGAGCACCTGTGACTTCATATGTAGCCATAGGACACTAAACTAATCCCGATTTCTCCATTTGCATTTTTAGTTTGCATTCAGTTGGAAACAGCTGCTGGGAATTGGGGTTTTGTGCACACAAAGGAAATGACGTCAAACTTCTGATCAAGGTTATCATGGGTTGCGGAGAAACCAAGAACAGGAATGTTCTCCTGATTCTTGAATTTACATCCAGGAGCCTTCTAGATGTGAGGCTGGATGACAGACCCTCTTGTCATTGGTGGCTTGGGCTCACATGGGTCCAAATGGAAACAATCCAGTTAACTGGCAACTGTTGAGTTCAGTTGGTTGTTTGAACAATTCAATCATGCCTGCAGGTGAGCAGGCATCACCAAACGCTGGCTAACACCTGGGCTCCGTGCCCTGGACAAAGAAAGGGTGAGTGAGATTGGCCTGCTGTGGGGTTGGTTCTTCAAGTCACTTGCTAATCAAGTCACCCGGGTTAAACTTCTGGGTCTGCCACATTCCAGCGTTGTTTGGCACCTTTGAACCACTTCAGAGTGCTCATCTATAAAATGAGAATAGTTATTTTAGTTCCTCTATAAATCTGAAAGGCAGGAATGAGAGTCTGCATACAGAGTGATTGCCAAGCCTCAGTATGTGTTAGCTATTACTGCTACTGCCTCTGTTTTGGAGTTTATGAGCCAATAGCCTTCAAAGGTCTATCTTTATTTTGGAGTAATAGCTCTCATAACAGGCAGAAGGAGAGGAACCACAGAAAAGAGAATGATGCTAAGCTGTTTGAATAATTAATAGAGATTTGAGGGGTGCATGTGAGTAAACTTGGGGAGGATTCTGGTTGAAGTGGAGACAGAGCGTGGGAAGTTTGTCACAAGTGAAAAAAGGAATAATCATTGAAAATCCCTTGGGGGCAGGAATAGCTACATCCTCTAAGAACTATATATTTAACATTCAACTTGGAGGTGTTACTTTTCCTCCTGTGGCTCTCACGAAGCCCACAATGGAACCCACTGTCTCTCATCAGCCCTAAACATTTGGTCAATACGTCCTGCACCTCCCAGCCATCTCTCCTAATTGGCCAGGACAATCTCATGATTTACAGGTGGGCCCCAGGACAAGGCCTTGGTTTGGCTTATAAATCATAACAACGCCCAACTATCTTTAGTAGGGTTGTTAACTTTGAAAAGCCACAAAAAAAGAAGCTGGATTAATCTGTGTTGAGATGAGGAGAGACGAGAGCAGCAGGAAGAGGTTGGGGTGGGGCAGGCGTAGGCCGAACAGAGGGACCAGGTGCGAGAGCTGAGGCAATGGCCAAGATGCTGAGTTGCCCTCTCCTCTGTGACAGGGCTTCCAGCTCCAATGTACATCTTTAGGGAGAGAGAGAAGATGGGGAATAGTCAAGCAGTTAGCATATGGGTAATGTTTATAGTATTTTAGTAAAATTAAAATCCATAGAAAGACAAAAATTCTACTATTTCCCCAAAATCCCTATGCCTCTTTCCCAACAATTCTTGCCACTCATTCCTGGCCCTCAGCCAACCAGTTCTGGGTTTTGACCTTGAAATAGGGTCTGTATTAGTCAGCTTCCCATTACTATAACAAATAACCAAATAACAAATGGATTTATGAAGGGAAAAGATGTATTTGGCTCACAGTTTCGGAGGCTATAGCCCATGACTGATTGGCTCTGCTGCTTTGAGCCTATGGTGGGGTAGCACATCCTGGAAGGAGTGTGGGATAGAACAAGGCTGCTGACCTTATGGCCAGGAAGTGAAAGGAGAGAGGAAGAGGAAGTGAGTGAAGCCCTGTAAGTCCTCCTGAGGGCATGCCTACAATGACCTGAAGTAAGTCCTCCTGAGGGCATGCCTACAATGACCTGAAGACCGCTCCCTAGATCTCACCTTCTAGAATTTCTAGCATCCTCAATAGCACTAAGTTGGAGATCAAGCATTTACTTAATACATGGTCCTTTGGGGTCATTTCAGATGCTTTTCAATCTTCCAATTTTTTCTTCAATGTGCTTGAGATTCATTCGTGTTATTGAATGAGTCAGTAGTTTATTTATTATTATTATTTTGGTCATGTTGAGAACATGGGCACACCATAGTTCATTTAACCATTCCTCAGTCTTTGGTTGTTTTCATGAACTATTATTTTGGTAAGTCAATATATCTAGGTAATTTACACCTCTCTTATGATGATTGTTTCATTTAAAATATCACTGAGAAATAAATATGAGTTTAAGAACTCTTAACCTCTTCTGAGTTTCCAGCCCTTGTTAGTCTGATAATGTTTGAATATATAAAATGGCATAGAATGATATGCATACAGTACAAAGAAGGCTAAGCATATTGAAATAAAGTTATTAAATCTTACAAAGAGATATGATGCAGTGGTATATATTTGTTTCTTCAAAATAATGTTAAGTAAAACCAAGAGGCAGGTTTAATAAGTATAAATAATATTTTAAGATACTTATATCTATAATGAAGTTTGAAAAATACCAATGATTTTAATTGGGGACAAAGTTACAGAGGCAATTATTATTATTACTATTATTATTATTATTATTATTATTATTGTCACTCCCTAAATTCACAAATGTAAATATATGATTTTTCTCCATAAATCTCTTGGGGGAAAAGGATTCTTTCTACATGACCTCTGAGGCCTTAACTCTAAGTTGATTTAGGTAATGTGGCTGTTATGACCTTTTCTTTTTCTTTTTTTTAAAATATTTTATTTATTATTTTTATTTTATCTGTACGAGTGTGTCGCCTGCATGTAAGTGAGTGCACCCATGTTGTGCAATGCCATGGAGGTCAGAAGAGGGCTTCGGATTCCCCTGAACTGGAGTTAAGGATGGTTCATAGCTGCCATATGGGTGCTGGGAACTGAACCCGGGTCCTCTGCAAGAGCAGTCAGTGCTCTTAACCTGAGCGGTCTCTCCAGCCCTGACAAGCAATCACTTTCCATGGCTCCCTACCTTGTGAATATAGCTGGCCATCTCTCTAGCCCCAGCCTTTTCTTTTTTTTAAAAAAAAGCATTTATTTTTATTTTATGTGTATGAGTGTTGTGCCTGCATCCGTGTAAGTCTACCCATGTTGTGCAGTGCCTGCCAAGGACAGAAGAGGGTGTCGGATACTCTGGAACTGGAATTATGGACAGTTGTTAGCCGTCAAGTGGGTGCTGGGATTCTAACCCAGGTCTTCTGCTACAACATCCAGTGCTCTTAACTGCTGAGCCATCTCTCTAGTCCCAGCTACTATGACCTTTAAAAAAAAGGGAACCAACTCCTCTTTGATGATCTCTGTGTCTCCACAGGGATAGAATCTGGGCTCTTGTGTCTGCTGACTCATGTCTGAACATAACCCACCTATCTGAAGCAGATACATAATCCTGTATCTCTAACTTCACAAACTGCTCAATTTACCACAGCACAACAATGGTGCCTTCAAATGTAGTGTAGAGAACTTGAACAAAGCCCTTAAAGATCTCTGGTTGGGGGAGTACATGCCTGTGGCTCTGCTGGGGAGACTGGCTGCCTGAATTTATAACAGGCTATGTCTACTTAAGGAAAAATCCCCCAAAGTGAAAAGCAACTTTAGCTAAGGACAGAAAATGTAAGCACTATTTTGTGAGCTCAGAGTTTCTCTGAAACTGGACCTGATTTGATTCTGGGAAAATTCAACTTCCTGGTTTGAAGACAGGCTTAGAAACAGCTTTCTGAGTTTTACATATATCAAATGTTTCTGGACTCACCCAACAGGATTTTTTTCAGGTGTAACAAATACAAGGGCACCAGAAGCATCCAGACCAGCAATGTCTTAAAAATCATTTACATTAATGAGGAGATATATGTCTAAAAATCCAAACCCTTCCCCAAGTAGGAATGCTTTGAAGTATATTCCTTCACTCATTTTCTCGTTCCTCCAAAAACTACAACTTTTCTGTTTCCATTACTTATTTAAATTACTTTAGAACTACCCAGTGCTTATTCATTTCTTTATTATAGAAATCCTTATGGTGAGACGATACCTTGATTATACTCTTTCTAACATGGGATGACATCTGAGATCAGTCAGAGCACAAAATTCTTTTTTCATGCTTGATGTTCAGACACCTTAAATTAAAAAAATATTTTATTTATTATTTCTTTTATTTATTGTTTTATTTAATATTTTATTTATTATTTTATGTGTGTGAGTGTATTACCTGCATGTATGTAAGTGCATCCATGTTGTGCAATGCCTGTGAAGGCCAGAAGAGGGTGTCAGATCCCTTGGAACCAGAGTTATAGATGCTTGTTAGCTGCTATGTGGGTACTAGGATTTGAACTGAGGTCCTCTGCAAGAGCAGCCAGTGCTTTTAACCATTGAGTCATCTCTCCAACCCCAACACTTTGAAATTTTTAATGAGTACAAAGCTTTTATTTCTCAGATAGTTACAAAGGTATGAACACTATGAAGGGATCATTCGCTGGCCTAAGCCACCATGGAGATATGGTTATTTGTTTGACCCTAGAGCAGTGTTTCCAATCCAGAAGAGCATGAGACATTATTACAGAACTTACAGAACAGGCACCAAGGCCCCAGGTCTGACCAGCTGAAGAAGACTGCCTGGAGGTTAGGCTTAGGCAGCTTTCATTCTGACATGCTCTCCTGGAAATTCTGATGTACAGCTGGCTTTGGGTGCTGTTGCCTTTGAACACCAACAGTCTATTGAACAATGTCTTTCCTTTATACATCCACAGTTTGTGGATTTGTTCACACGGATTCTTGCTTGGTCCCAAATGAACTTGTGAGGTTGACTATAGGGACTGTTTCCAATACATCCAGGCTGGGAAACTGAGGACTGGAGGGATACTTTAACTGAGTATCAGTCAAAGATACTCAGGCACCAAGTTCAGGGATGAAGGAGAAGAAAAATTGCATTTACTCTTGGTTTCTTTTGAACTTTCATGGGAAGGCAATTCCATATGTTAACCCATGCGATGAGGGTCGTCAGTGAAACACAAGGAAATGAAATACAAGGAAATGACATTTTTTTCCTAAAGTTCACTTTTAAAAATGTAGTTAGGGGCTAGGGAGATGACTCAGTGTGTGACGCACTTGCCACACAAGTCTGAGCACTGGAGTTCAAACGCCCAGAACCCACATAAAAGTCAAGTGGATGTGATGGCCCACCAGCAATCCCAGCACTTGGGAGGCAGAGATCAGCTATCTCCAGAGCAAACTAGCTAACTAGACTAGCTAAGTTGATGAGCTCCTGTTTCAGTGAGAGACTTTGCCTCAATGTATAAGGTGAGTAGAGGAAGATATCTGATATTAACCTCTGGTCTCCACAGGCACACATGCACATATGAACCCATACACATATGAACATGTATACATACGTGTGCACACACATGTACACACACATGTACACACACATGCAAAAATAATAAATAAAATGTAGTCAGTGAAAGACTTGCCGAGGGTCAGCATACTGAATACTAAGCATACGTGCTTTCTTTTTTCATTTCTGGTGAGAGAAGCTGCCATTTATGGCTCTATAGAATAGTGTGTTGTTCTAAGTGGTTAAGGAAGTTAGCTACATCAAGGGAGGCCGTGCTGCCTGGTGGTGCTTCATGAGTCCTAAGCCAAGGCTTTCAGGGTCAGCTGGGACCCCAGGAAAGGACTAGCTATGTAAACCACAGAAGGGTTTTCTTGAGGCTGTACTGTGGGGAATATCCTCCAGACAACTTGGAGTCAAAGAACAATGACTTGCCCCCTACAAGTTTTAGCTACTGTGACTCTATGGGATTGGTAGGGCTCTGCAGAGAGGAGCCCCGTCTCATCAGCCTTGGTTGGGGGGGGGGAGGTGTTAAGTCAGAGTGGTTTCTGCCTGAGGAAACTCATAGCACTGTGGATAGATCATTGATAGGGAGACCCACGAGGAAGACATTCAAATGAGCCTTCAGAAAGAAAAACGAGGGGCTGCATTGAAATCTTGACTTTATAGATAGTTCATAATGTAAATGACTTGTTCAGTTCCACCTGGGCATGAACCGCAGAGTCATTTTGCATATTTGATAGCTGGCTGACTAGATAAATGAATGAATAGGAATATAAGTATTTGAATTTTTTTTTTTTTTATTTTTCAGTTTTGGTGGGAGAACCTACCATCTATATAGAACTTTCTTCTGCTTCCTAAAATGAAACATTGGTTGTACAAACAACCCTAAAACATCTGATTAGTAAAGATAAAAATTCAGACATCTGAGTCAAATTAGTATCCCTGTAGTTAATGATTCTTGAGAGTTTCCTATATGTGTGGCGCTGTTCTAGGTGCACATGTGATAGTGGGGTGTTAGAAACTGCCCTCCTGGAGCTTCCTGCTTAGTGGGGAAACAGCTAATCAACCAACAGAACAATAGAACAGGGGAAGAGGACAGAGATAAGGGCTGCATCACATGGGAAGATCAGGAAAGGGAGCCACAGGGAGGTGACGGGGGGGGGGGCATGTGTGAAGCAGAGCATGAGCTGTGTGGGGGTTGGTAGAAAGCATCTGGCTGGAACTCGCTTAGACTGCATGGAGGATGGTGATGAGGACCAGCGAGGGAGGAAACCAAGATCAAAAAGGGAATGGGAGCTGATTCCAGATTAGGGAGAATTTCAAAACCCTGGAGAATTTCAGAGGTTAAGTCTCAAGTGAAGTCATTGGAGAATTTGAGCAGGAGGGTAACGTCATCTAGTTTACATTTTAAAGACTGGCTCAGAAGGACTGGGAGTCTAGCTCAGCAGTACAGCACTTCTTAGGATGGGCAAAGTCCTGGGTGTTTGATCCTTAGTGTGCATGTATACACAGAGAGAGAGGGGAGAGAGGGGAGGGAGGGAGGGAAGGAGAGAGAGAGAGAGAGAGAGAGAGAGAGAGAGAGAGAGAGAGAGGTTTGCTAGCTTGAGAACAGGATTTGGGGACAAAGTGGAGGAAGGAAGAAGAGTGAAGATGCTAGGATGCTACCTCAGTGGTCCAGAGTGAAGATGCTAAGATGCTGTCTCAGTGGTCCAGAGTGAAGATGCTAAGATGCTGTCTCAGTGGTCCAGAGTGAAGATGCTAAGATGCTGTCTCAGTGGTCCAGAGTGAAGATGCTAAGATGCTGTCTCAGTGGTCCAGAGTGAAGATGCTAAGATGCTGTCTCAGTGGTCCAGAGTGAAGATGCTAAGATGCTGTCTCAGTGGTCCAGGGTGAAGATGCTAAGATGCTATCTCAGTGGTCCAGGCTAGAGAGGGTGAATCAGATCATCATTTCTTAGTTGGTGTGCAGGCAGTACTGTTCCATGGGGGTTTTTATAACTAATTTGATTTCTGTTAATTCCACAGCCCTTATTATAAGAGCTTTCCAGACACCAAGGGTTAGCCATGATGTTCAGAGGGCATTTGCTCTGCACCAGGCCTCCTTTCAAGTGCAGTTGATTCTTGCTATTTGTAACTTCTGTGTTTTAAAAAGTCATCAAGAACTCTGAGTTATTGAGCTCTTGCTATTAGAGAAAATACAGGAATGGGTTCCTGGGAGGTTTTGGTCACATTTTTGTCAACTGGTCTGTGCATAACCTCATTACCTTGTTCATTCTATCTATCTATCTATCTATCTATCTATCTATCTATCTATCTATCTATCTATCTATCTATCAATCATCTGTCATCTATCTATCTATCATCTATCTGTCAGGGAATTGCAGATATGTCTGATATGCTGATTTCAATTATTTTGGATATTATCTATCATCTATCTATCTATCTATCTATCTATCTATCTATCTATCTATCATTTATCTGTCTATCTATCTATCATCATCTATCTATCTATCTATCTATCTATCTAATCATCTATTACCTATCAATCATCTATTTTCTATCTATTTATCTATCATTTATCTATCTATATCTGTCTTCTTTTACCTATCAATCTACTCATCTATCTACTATCTATCTATATCTATCTATCATCTATCAATCATCTATCATCTATCTATCTATCTATCTATAGTCTATCAATCATCTATCTATCTTTCTAATCTATCATCTATCTATCTTCCATATCTATCTTCTATTACCTATCAATCATCTATTATCTATCTATCATCTATCTATCTATCTATCTATCTATCTATCTATATCTATCTATCTATTCTCTATCTATCTATCATCTATCAATCATCTATCATCTATCTATCTATCTATCTATAGTCTATCAATCATCTATCTATCTTTCTAATCTATCATCTATCTATCTTCCATATCTATCTTCTATTACCTATCAATCATCTATTATCTATCTATCATCTATCTATCTATCTATCTATCTATCTATCTATATCTATCTATCTATTCTCTATCCACCCATCTATCATCTATCATCTCTCTATCATCTATCTATCTATCATCTGTCTGTCTATCATCTATCTAATCTATCAGCTATCAGTTATCTATCTATCTATCTATCAATCATCTATCTATCCATTCATCCATCCATCTTTATTTATAGTGTATGACATGTGTGCCACAGTACATGTGGAGGTCAGAAGACAACTTGTGGGAATCTTTTCTTTGTTTCTACCATGTGGGTTCCAGGGCTTGAACTGAGGTCATCAAGCTTGGAGGCAAGTGCTTCACCTGCTGAACCATTTCACTGGTCCCAGGCCTGTAATCTTGTTTTATGTGCTTCTGCTTAAAGACACCGTGTTTAATATATGTTGTTGAGTCATCATGTTGAAATCATGGTCAATAGCATTAAAATCTATTCTTAAAAGCTGTGTGGGGTGGGGTGGGGTGCGGGGGTTTACAGGTGAGCATCCATTTGTACCTTTGCAGAGACCAAAGGAGGGCATTGTGCTTTCTATTCTCTCACTCTCTACCTTAATTATCTTCAGATAGGGTCTCTCACTGAATCTGGAGCTAAGCTAGTGACCAGCAAGAACCAGAAATCCTCCTTTCTCCACCCCCACAGCACAGTGCTGGGGTACAGGTGCACATGTGGCCAAGCCCAGCTTTTTACATGGGTGCAGGGTGTTCAAACTCAGATCTTTATGCTTGTGCTGCAAATGCCCTTACCCACTGAGCCATCTCCCAGCCCTAGAGCGCATTCTTTAACATTTTAAAAGTTAATTATTATTTTATGTGTATGAGTGTTTTGCCTGCATGTATGTAAGTGTATTACATGCATACAATGTTCATAGAGGCCAGAAGAAGGCATTGGATTCCCCTGGACCTGGAGTTACAGATAGTTATTAAATGCCATGTGGGTGCTGAAAGCTGAACCTAGGTCCTCTGGAAGAGCAGCCAATGCTTTTAACCTCTGAGCCGTCTCTCCAGACCCCAGGCTTCATTCTTGAACAAAGTTATCCATTATACAATTTTCTCCACAAAGCATATCACAACCTTCTTGCAATTAGGAACATCATACAGTACTTCAGTGCTGTAGTTGGGGGCCATTCTAAACAACAACAAAAAACCCACATGAAAGTATAAAAAAATATGACATTAGGCAAACTGGGAAAAGCCCTCTTTACGGCATCAGCTGATGCAGGAAAGCTGTCTTTCTTTTTCACCTCAGCTGGGCACGTGGGTCGTGTGTGTGTGTGTGTGTGTGTGTGTGTGTGTGTGTGTGTGTGTGTGTATGTGTGTATGACCAACAAATCACTTTGGATCATGATTTGGGGCTTACAAATGTAAAACAGGGCTGTAAATATACACCAACGCAAATATATACAAATGATGGTGTTAGCGAGCAAGTGCATCTGTGAATGAGGGGGATCCACTCTACTTGGTCCTGACTGGCTCCTACCTGCCCAAGAAGACAGGCAGCAGTAGACCTATGCTGTGGAAATGTACACCATGGCACAGAGGGGCTGGGTAACCTGCCCAGTGATACAGCCCAGGCTCTTCCTACCGTTTTACTGAATGTTTAATGCCAAGTACCATGGAACCTCTGTGTTACTTAGCACTTTCGGAATTCCCCCGCTGAGAACACCTTAGACAGCAGAATCTAACTTTTCACTTTGTGTGTGTGTGTGTGTGTGTGTGTGTGTGTGTGTGTGTACACATACATGTTTGTGTGTATGTGTGTATATATTTGGAGGCCAGAGGTTGATGTTGAATATCTTCTTAATCACTATTCACCTTATTTTTTGAGACAAGGTCCCTCATGGAACTTGAAGCTTGCTGATTCAGCTGGGCTGGCTGCCAGCAAGCATCTGGAATCCTCCTGTGTCCACCTCCCTGGCGCTGTGGTTAGATGCTTACTTCCATTCTACCTGAGGCCTATAATGCCTCTCCGTGTTTCCTTTCCAGATTATAGGGTATCTTTCCAGAAAGGCTTTTGGTAAGTGATTTATAATAAAATCGTGGAGGGATCTCCTCATCTCCATCTCCTCTTCCATCTTTCCAATCATTCAATGAACATTTGACCCAAACTAAATTTGTTTTGAGAACAGTACAAGATCATGTAGAACATCCCAAAGAAACAGAAAACAAACCCTCTTACGAGCTCGATAAATTTCTGGTGGCATTTCCATGTAATACGTATTCCACACCGGGACATGGTCGAGAGAGACAGGGTTGCTCTTGCAATCGTGCTGCTGAGACCACAGGCCTCATTTCTGGGACTGATGCTGGGTAAATGACAAAGGGTCACCCTGCTTCTGTGTGGCTTTTCCAGTACTTATTACGCACTCATATCAGGATGTGATAGCTTTGTTTTCTGGAGCAAAACTAATGGGGTCATCTTGTTAACAATAGCAAATGCCATGGAAGTAGATATATTATCTGAGTCAACGCTGACAATGACAACAGTCCTACTATAACCTCCATAGTCCCAGAGAAGAGATGCATCAAGATCACACAGTTGTTCCGAGACAGGATAGGAATTCCGTCCAGCAATCTGACCAGAGAATCACTTCCTTTTGCCGCAGTTATCATTTACATCAGTTCTGAGAAACATTTTTAGAAATTTGCAAGATGATATAGAATAACTCTGATTAAGCAACTCTACATTCCCTGGTCTGCACTGATATCCACCCTCTATCCGCTGATGTTGGTGATGCGCCCAGAGCCTTGTATATGCTAGTCAAGCATTCTACCAGTGGGTTACATCCTCTGCCCTAAATCCTTTTAACTGCAGCAACCTTAGTAAGTAACTGAGAAAACCAGGCAAACAGAAAAATGAATTTGGAGTCACTCATAGGAGAGAAGAACTAGGTATCTGGAGAGAAATCACAAGGACTTTGGCTCAGTCATAAACATATTCTTTCACTCAGTGTTATAGATACATTATGAGAGGAGCAGGAGAGAGAGCGAGAGAGAGATGAGAGAGAGAGACAGGAGAGAGAGAGAGACACAGAGAGAGAGAGACAGAGACAGAGACTATGGAATGGACCTATTTATTTTGTGAAAACAACAAAAACAACCAATCCATAACTTGTTCATAGGTCCTTGAAGTTCTCTTTGTAATTTTGGCATTCTGCTGCATTGTGATTTCTTAACCTGATTAGTAGGAGAGTTCTGCAGTTATTAAGAGCTTTGCCTTGGGTTTAGGGCTGAGCACTTGGGATTGGATAACCCATCAGGGAACTCATCCCCAGAGACAACTGATTCTCCTTCTCTCAGCAGCCATGGATTGTCTGTAACTCTTCATCTAGTGGTGGGACCTTGTGAAATCTCCCCCATCTAGGCTGGAATGTCAACTGGTGTTGTCATTATGCAAGTCTTGTTAGGTTGTGTGTGTGTGTGTGTGTGTGTGTGTGTGTGTGTGTGTGTGTGTGTGTGTGTGTGTGTGTATGTGACAATAATACTTAAAGAAGTCATGAAATCGAGGGGGGTTGGAAAGAGTTGGATAAGGGAGTGAGGGGAGAAATGATAGAAATTCAGTACTCATGTATGAAATTCTAAAAAAAAAACAAACTGTGCTTCTTGTCATCCATCCTTGTCACCTCTGTTTAACCCTTCCTAGTGTTTAAATAGCTAATCTAGCTCTGGTGACTTGTTAACAATGTGCCAAGTGCTGAGTGACTTTATAGTGACCCCCATGACTTTCACAACTCTATGTATTAGGGATTTTTTATGTGTGTATGTGTGTTACTTAATATGACTTGGCCCTTGCTAATAATTAAATGTATTTGCTAAAGTAGTCACCAAAGTTGGCAGATAAGAATGTCTGTGAATAGCATGTCTTTTGACATTAGCTTGCCTCCTAAATTATAAATCCAACTGAGAAAAGTTGTTTTAGAAAACTAGTTCAGAGTGATAGATATGGATATGAAGGCATGTGTGTATTTCCTTATTTAATACATTTCTACCATGCTCTTAGTATGTGCCTGGGTCTGGTCCAGGTATTGTTAATGAGAACCCATTACTTTCTTGGAATCAGCATCGTTGTATGATAAGATAGGCCAGATGCAGTGGCCTATGCCTATAATCCCAGCACCTCAGAACTAAAGCAAGGAAGATCCATGAAGCTAAGAAGTTCAAGACCAGTCTGAGCAGCATAACAGAACCCTCCTTGTTCTTAGTAATTCCAGGGAATGTGAGACTGCACCTGATTGTAATACTTTCCATTTTGAATTTATAAAGACAGCAGTTATAAGGAATTTATGATCTATGAAGAACTAGAATGGTGAGTCTCAGTATGACTCTGAGATCAATATCAGCATCATTTGGTCCCAATGGATAAGATGGCGCCATCCCTGCTGCTTCTGGTCCCCGCCTCACGACCCCTGAGCTACATAGTGGCTCTTCAGTCTGGTCAGAGTTCTGCATCCAGGAGTCACTGGCTGAAAACTCTGGGCACCGTGGATTCCTGTGCTTCAGTCTCATCAAACAGCATCATGAAGATGTTATGGAGTATAAAACAAGAGATGAACTGGAATGCGTTTTGGAAAATACTAACATAGCACGCTCCATAAAATGATCCTGACAGGGCCTCTGGATTCACCTATCAAGTTGTGGATATGAAAGAAACTGTGTGAATATGATCAGTCAAATCAGCATTTGTGTTTTGCATCATTAAAGAAATAAAATAACATGTTCTTCAAGTATAAAAAATAAACACAACTTATTGGCCTGTTGGATATGAGAGGAGCTAAGGTTTTAAGTGTATATGTGTTTACATGTTAGTATTGATATCTATATAAAGCTCAATATTATTCAAAGTTACCTGATTTCATTGTTTACATAATTATCTCTTGCTCTATCTCAAAAGCACTGTTAAGGAGGAGTCATTCTCAGCTCTGTTCATTGATGTATACCCAGTATCTAGAACAATCTGAGAGAAAGAAAATGTTTAATTATAAGCAACAGAATTACAAAAAAGTTATTTCCTGATGTCCATATTTTCATCATTGAACCTATGCTCGATTAAAAATAAACTTACAGAAAATTTAAAAATGCAAACTTGTGTACTATAAATTTAAAAGTACTAAAAATATTACTAAAAGGTGAAAGTCTACATTCGCTAGGCAGTATATTATTTTGAAAGTCAATACCAATGTGAATAAATCAATCCAAAGCCTACAAAATAAAGCAGGTTGTGTATGCAGGGCCAATTGACCCAATAAAATGGACTTCATTACCCTTGCTTCTCTACAAGGACGCAACCAGGACTAACTCCAAACCACCAGGCAACAGCCCTGCCTAGGGCTCTGCCAGCTCTGTAAACAATTCAACAGTTTCCTTGAGGCAATAGCCTGCTTGTTATCAGGACATCTCTACCTGATTTGTTTGATTTAAAGTTTATTGAATGTCACTATCCACATAAGTATGTACCTTTAATGTTTTGCTTTGTGAAAGGATTGGCAAATGTTGGCTTGCTATTAAGAACAAAGTTTCACATGTAATTAGTCTCACATTTTCTTTTTTTAAAGTTTATTTTATGTGTATGAGTGCATTGCCTGCATGTATGTAAGTGCATCTGTGTCATGCAATGCCCACTGAGGTCAGAAGAGGGCATCAGATCTCCTGGAACTGGAGTTACTGATGACTGGGTTGTCAGTCACCACGTGGGTGCTGGGAATTGAATCCAGGTCTTCTGCAAGAGCAGCCAGTGCTCTTAACTGCTGAGCCATCTCTCCCGTCCCTAGCCTCAAAAACAGTTCAAACACATCTACCTAGAGTCCTCCAGTGGTTCACAAGCTCCACAATTCCTTATCTACATTCAAAAATCCCAAATAGCTTTGACTACTTCAAGCTTTGGCGAGAACTCATCTAGAAGCAAACCAGTGTGATCTGAACCTAAATGGAATGAGGGTAGTCCTGAAGTTATGTATAATTTTTTATATTTCACCTGTGTGTATGCATGTTTTTGGCCTATGTGTGTCATATATGCACATGTGCAGTATGCACACATTGTGTGTGTGTGTGTGTGTGTGTGTGTGTGTCTGTATGTCTGTATCTGTGTGTGTACAGAGGCCAGAGGAGGATGTTGGCTGTCCTGCTCTATCACTCTCTACGGTATTTCTTTGAGACAGGGTCTCCCATTGAACCTGAAGAGACTGGTAGCAAGGCCCAAGGATCCTCCTCTCTCCTCTCTCTACGCCCCCATAGCAATGGGGTTACAGGTTCATGCATGGCCACATCCAACTTTTTAGGTGAGCCCTGGGGATTCAACCTCAGGTCCTTCCTTGCACAGCTGGTCCTCTTACATGCTGAGCCATCTCAGCCCCTAGTTTTTACATTTCTTACCTAATGGTGCTATTCATTTGTGTCACTGAGGAATTATCACCATGTTTGATCACAGGGTAGTGGGCCATGTGTGTTATACAGTGTAAGAGAACACGTGATCATTTTTTCTCAGAATTATGTTTTCTCTAATACAGCTGGTCTTATAAGACTTACATAGGGAATATAAACCCATCTACTATTTGGGTCTAATTGCTAACTTCATCCATCTTTTCGAGACAAAGTTGATTGCTGAATGTTTTCTTGCTCTGGTAAATGTAGCAGGATTTTGGTTTTAGGTGCCTGGAGCCTCCTAGGGATTGTCTGTCTGACATTTCCATCTATCTCACCTGTGTGGGTGCCAGGGTTTGAGTAGTTGTTTTCTGTCATCATCTACTCAATGATGTGGCTTCTATGCTGTTCCTTCCTAGGTCGGGCTCAACCTTGGAGGAAGGTGATAGGAAACTGGGTGTCCTTGGGCTCCTGTCCTGTAATCTTTGTTTTGTGCTGCTGTGACAGAAGACCACAGGATGGGTAATTAATAAAGGCAAGAAATTTATTTTTCACAGTTCTGGAGGCTGGGGAGGACAATATCAAAGTGTTGATATCTGATGAAGGCCTGTTTGCTGTCTTGTGGTGCAAGACCTTACATAGACAGAGAGGAAGAAAGGGTGAGGGAACAAGAGGAAAGAGAGAGAGAGAGAGAGAGAGAGAGAGAGAGAGAGAGAGAGAGAATGAGAATGACCTAGCACAGTTTTCCCTTCCCCTTTCTAAAGCCACTAAAATCCCAGGAAGTCTCTCACTTGGATGACCTTATCTAACCTTAAATAACCTCCAAAGGTCACCTTGAAATATTACCAACATGTGAAGTTCAAGATTAAGTTTCTAACACATGAACTTTCCAGGACACGTTCAAACCACAGCATCAGCCATCCATCAGTGATGGGCAATGGGGACTAGAAGGAAGCATTCAGATGAATAGCCAAGTATACCAACACCCCACTTGTAACAATAGAAACCTTTAGATGTGATGGCTAAAGTGTTTTTGGACAGGATAAAACTCTCAAGAGCTCGATAAGCCAGATCACTCTTGAGCTGGAATCCCTACTGACCAACCACATTTACACAGTGCCCTTCTGAGTGCCTTTTGGGCACTCGGCATGTTTCAAAGTCTTGAGTTCAATCTCCAGCATTGCATTAAAGACTGGGCATGGTGGTGCACATCTGTAATCTCAGTGGAGGCAGGAGGTTCACAGCTTCAAGGCCATCCTCAACTAAATAGAGTTCGATGCCAATCTGTACTATGTGAGACCTTGTATCAAAAATATAGCCTTTATTATGTTGATTGTGTTGAAATATTATCCTTTCTATATAAAAATTTCAAGGCTTTTATTGTGTAGGGATGTTCAACACCATCAAATGCTTTTTTCTGCATCTATTGAGATGAACATGGTATTTTATTTTATTTATTATTTTTATTTTATGTGTATGAATGTATTGTCTGCATATCTGTGTCATGCAGTGCCCACAGACACCATGTGGGTGCTGGGATTCAAACTCAGGTCCTCTGCAAGAGTAGCCAGTGCTCTTAACCACTGAACCATCTCTCCAGCCCCTGAACATATTTTAAATCCTCATTCTGTTGAGGAGATGAACTGCTTCTATTCATTTGCATTGCTGAATAGTAATTGCATCCCTGGAGAGAAAACAGCTTGATCATAGTGAATGATCTTTGTGATATGCTGATGAACTCAATTCATTAGTGTTTTGTTGGGACGTTTTGCATCTACATCCATCAGGAATATTGGTGTGTCATTTGTTATGCCCTGTCTGATTTTCATAAGAAGGTAATGCCAGTTTCATAGAACAAGTTTGGGAGGGTTCCCTCCCTTTGAATTCTGTGGAATAGTTTGAGAAGAATTGGTGTTTGTTCTTTAAGAATGTAACTTCTTTTTGTTTTTTCTTAAGGAAAAGGCTTCTGGCTGGTGATTCTGGAAGATTCCTTGCCCAGTGAATTCCACAGCTCCCCTCTTTTCCCTACTTCCAGCTCCCCAAGTCCACACTACAACACTGAGGTCAAGGCACTGGTCATGAGTTAAGAAAATCTAAGCGAGTCCACAAGATACACAGACTGTTAGCATCTTCAGGGACCCTGGAGGTGAGGGATGTAACTTCCCAGTGCAGGCCTCCCCAAACTCCTCATGCCTTGAGAGGAAGAGGCAGTTCCTGCTCTAGTCACAGCAGCCCACCTGGCTCCTTTTGGGTTTAGCCTTAGACCTTAGGAACCCCAGAAACTGAGAAGCAGCAGGCTGTCCTTCTGACTCTTTCCTTTGGGCTTTATAGCTTTGCTGTTGAACAAGAGGCACGGGTGGGCACATTCTGCAGTTTAATGCTTCACCTCCAGGGTAAGGGGGGAGTCTGGGATATGTGTTTGTGATTTCAATGGCACTGGAACTTGAAGCTGTTCCAGGAAACACCGAAGTGGTCAGTAAAACCAGTCATTTCATTAAAATCCACAAAAGCCACAGAAAGAATATCCCTGGCCAGGTTCCCAGGCCACCCAAACAGGCGGGAGGTGGGGAAGACAAACCCCGCCCAATCTCTAAGGGGATGGCGTTGGCTCTGAGGACTTCTGGTCAGCCTCTAGCCACAGCAGGTAGCAGGTCTGGCACTACAAAGGACGCAGGGGACCGGCTGCCCTTTTCAGCCCTACACCGCTTTTCTGCGGCCCGCTCGTGTCAAGGCTGGAATACGATTGCGGATTTGGAAGAAACACCAACCGAAGAGGAAGAGTCCAAAGACCTTAAGCCAGTGAGAAGGGACACAGCGTCTTGGGGCCGACTGGAATTCACCCCAAGTGAAACCCTTCGCCCCCAGAGCCGGGAGCGGGCATACTCCTGGAGGGGGCTCAGCAGGCCCCTGCCCCTAGCCCTTGAGCACCATGGAAGAAGGGTGTCCCGCCATGGCCGAGGTCGCGGAGCCCGAGGGGACCGCTCCGGATCCCCAGGGGCCACCCAAGGGTGCTGCGATTGATGGAGAGGGACCGGGAGAGCCCCGGGCTGGCGACCCTGAGGGGCAGGAAGCCAGCGAGGGCGCTGCGGAGGCGCGGGGGGATGAAGGGGCGGGCGCGGAGGCCACAGCCTCGGCGAAGGAGGAAGGAGGCGGCGGGCAGGACGGAGGGATCGGGAACCAGCAGGCGCTGGACACGGGGGCCCGCCCCGGGACGGAGACGGAGGGCAGGAGCAGAGTTCAGGGCGAGGCGGAGGCGGCTGCGGAGCGCGACCCGGAGGGCGCCGGGGTCCGGCTGGGAGCTGAGGAGGCGGGCGGCGCTCAGCAGGTGTGCGAGCAGAGCTCGGGGGTAGGCGCGCACCGTGAGGTCCCGGGGGACGATCGCGGGGAGCCGGGGGACCCTGTGGCTCTGGAGGCGCAGGAGGAGGCAGAGCCCAGGCCAGGGGCGCGGCAGGAGGCAGAGCCGGGGATGGAGGAGCAGCAGGAGGCAGAGCCGGGGATGGAGGCACAGGGAGGCGGCGCGTCCCCGGCGCAGATCAGTATAGAAGCCCAGGGACCCCCAGAGCAGGTCCAGGACGCCGAGGGACCCCCCGGAGGGGAGCACCCGCCAGAGGGTGAGCCCCAAGGCGGAGGAGAAAGCAGCCCGCAGCCCCAGGCGGAGGCGATTGAGGTCCCAGCTGCGGAGATCAGGGGACACAACTCCGAGGATGCTGCAGGGGAAGTCGGAGCCCCGGGGACAGAAGGGTCCCCGGAAGCAGCTACTGAGGAGGAGAGGGTAGAGGCTAGCGAGAATGGGGACCAGGGAGAGCCCCAGGAAGAGGCCGGGGAGCAAGGGCAGAGGCCAGAGCCTGGTTTGGAGGGACCCGGTGGGGAGGAGATACAGGGGAAGTCCCCCGACGGCAGCCCGGATGGAGAGGCGGCCGAATCCAGGGAGGACGAGTCCCAGGCAGAGCTCAGCAACCACCTAGCGGAGCGCAGCTCCCGGGCCGGCAACCAGGAGGAGCGAGTGAACGGCCCCAGGGTGGACGGCGAGGCATCAGAGGAAGGGGATCCCGGGCAGGAGCATGACATCACCCTCTTCGTCAAGGTAAATCTCGCATCCCCCAAGTTCCAGGACCCCTCTACCATCCTAAGTCTAGGCCTCAGAATGGAGACTGTCAAGGGTTTCTTTCCACAGCTAGGACTTCACTGAGAGTTAGAGCTGAGGATGCAGCTCAGTGTTTGCCTAGCTTGCGTGAGGTTCCGAGTTCCATCCCCCGCACGGAAAAGATGGAGTTCTGCAGCAGGCCCCTTGGGGCGGCAGGTTTGGAAGCTAGGTGTGTTGGGGTGGAGGAGGATTGGAGTGCGGATGTAGGGCTAGCGTTCCACTGTCCTTTGTCTTGAAAATCCTAACCGGCCCTTCTAGTTGAGAGGTTATTAAAGAATTAGGGGAAAACAATAAACCACCCGCTGTACTGGTCTTCAAAAGATTTTTGCCAAAGGAGGCCCTAATCCTTGAAGTGAAAAAATTCCCAGAGGTGCAGAGCTGGCCAACGTTTTCAGTTGCAAAAAGGTCATTTATTCTGACTGAGTGGCTGGAGTGCATTAAGTGGAAAAGTGGCAATGTATTGACATGTTATCGAGTTTATTGAACATTTTAGCATTTACTTTGGAAGAATATAAGATGCTGGGGATTGAACATCCCTTATGTGGCGTGTGTATTCCCCACCTCTCTATTGGTGGGAAGAGAGCCACAATTTCTTTGTTGAAAGGGTCTGTAGATGCACGAAGAGGAAGTTTTGAGCATAAACAGACATTTTTTTTTTTTTATAAGGCTTCAAAAACCGGTGGATAAAGTCCAACAGTCGCTCACACCAAGAACTTTGGCCAGACCCCAGGAAGCTAGAGCTAATACGCTGAAGTATGTGTATGCGTGTTGAATCCTAATCCTCCAGAAATACTTTGGAGCTTATAGAAGCCACTTAACAGTTTAAACCTCCTTGGCTGAGATTTTAATAAGTAAAGGAAAAAAAAATATCACCAGGTGATTAACATGAGGATTTTAAGGAGTGTTTGTGTGGCTCCAAGTGCTGCTGTGATTCTGAATAGCCAGAGGTGCCGTTCCTCATTATTTTAAAGGCCCTTAGAGGGTTTGAAAAGTGATAGACTGGGACATCATCGAAGATGCAGCTCTAGGATGTTGCTGGGAAGGACAGGGGTGCATGAGCTGAGTGGCTCCAATCTGGTCCGTTGCCATTGGGGAAATTTGCCTTTGCTCAGGTCACATGGCTACATAATTCCTGCCAACCACCTCCTGTGACAGTTGTGAAACTCAGCAACAGATTTCTGACTGGTCCCCTGCTCTCATGCCTGGCTCTCTTCAGTCATGATCCCTTCCAAAATCACTAGTGAATCAGGAAAAATGATCTGATTGTTCTGTTTCTTAGCATAAAATTCTTTAGTTGTTTGTTGAAGTAGTTTCAGATAAAGCCACAAACTCTTCGTGACGTTATTCCCCTCTCCTTTTTCTCTGGCCTTCCCTTGGCGTTGCGGGGTTCCCACCCCGTGTCCCCTGTGGAACTGCAATGCCAGGGCATGATTCCATGAGAGGGCCACATTCTGGTTCCTTCCTGCCTTGAAATTTTGCACACACTTCACCCCTGCCTGTGTGGACTCTCCCCTCCCCTGCCCCGTCCTTGCCTCTACCTGGTTATCAGCCACATGCTCAAGATTCACAGTGGACCTCATCCCTTCCAGGGAGACCCTTCCACTCCAATCCCTGTTGACACATTCCACTATTCTCCGTTTCTTCAGGAACAATGTGAAATGCATCATTACATCCCTGGTGCAGATGTGGGAAGTGAGAGTTTGAATGAGGGGCTGGTTTCCTGTGTGAATGCAGTTGTTTGCATCAGTGCACTTTGGTGACAGGAACACAGACTTTAGAGCCAGTGGGTCTGGGATCAAATCCTGACATTGCTACTTTCTTGCTACCAGTTGAACTTCTTGGCACCTTTGTTGTCTATCAATAAAATAAGGACAGGGTTAGGACCTACCCCTGGAGGTTACTGTGGGAGACTCAAGAATGGACCATGTAAAGCAGTTAGGGGGATGCCTAGCTTAGCATTAGCATGGTATAAGTGTGGGTGTTCATTCTGCCTCTGCTCCCTTCCCTCAGCTTATGTTGGTTCTGCTTAGACAGTTCCTCCTCATCGCACCACTCCTGCCATTTATTTTTTAAGGAAAACCCCCCTGTAAGTACCAAGTTAGCTTCCTTCTCTGGGGACGAGTGTCATGAAAAGTGCACCGGCCTGTTTTTGTAGACATTTCTCAGCAGTGACTGGTATAGACAAAGGTCAGGGTTGCAGGGAGAAGAGATGTTCACGTGGTGTACGTGGTACGTGGCTGGTAGACTGCATTCTCTGTGCTTGTCCCCTCTCCCCTGGAAGAAACAGGCAGATCTCCAAACAGTGAGGCTGGCCAGCTTCTCAGGGTCACCTGCCTCACTTTGATAAGGGGCCTTGGTTTCCACTGATCCTACTAATCATTCTCTTTGAAAACAAAGGAACAAAGGACCCCAAAGCAACAAACAAGCAGAAAAATCCTGTCAGATTACTGTCTTCCAAATCTGTCACAATGGACAGGGAAGTCCTGAAGTTAGGTCAGAATTGCATTTCTTTCCCAGTTAAGCCTTTACCAGGTCCTTCCTGAGACCCTATTGTAGATAGATAGATTCTGTATCCACTGTGGGCAGCTGACCGGCTTTGTCAATTTGTTAAAACAAGTGCTTCTGGTGGGTTTCCTGTGGCTTAGCTGGCATGTAGAACTCTGGGCTGTTTAAAGTCTGGCTTTTAGCTACGGCAATATTCCTCAAAGCTCCGTAATTAGCCTACATTCTATTTGTGACCTTTGTTTTGTATTACTTTGCTTATTTTTGGAAAAAAGAAATAGGTCAGTTATAAATATACTAGAAAATATTTCAACTGCCTAATAACATGTAGTAATAATGATAATCATTGCCTCGAATCAGCTTCTGATTTTGGCCACCTGGTAGATGACATTCTCTATTGTTATGAGAGTTATCATGTTATTAACTTGTCATTTTTTTAAGTCTATAAATATGCAAAGGTGTGTTCTTGGAAAAGAGTTAGAGCCAAAGGCAGCAGGTGAAGAAAGACCTCCTTGAATTATTGTGTCAGTTAATTGCTAAGCATGAATTGTTAATTTTTAGTTTTCTCCCCTTAAAAGACTGTTAACTTGGTCACCAAATTGTTGGGTGATCCTGCAATATACCTAGTAAGAGAGAGGGTTTTTTAATTAATTAATTAATTTTTATTTTATGTGTATGAGTGTTATGCTTGCATGTAAGTGTATCTGTGTTGTGCAGTGCCAGCGGAGGTTAGAAGAAGGTGTCAGATCCCCTGGAACTGGAGTTACAGAGAGTTGTTAGCTGCCATGTGGGTGCTGGGATTCAAACCCTGGTCTTCTGCAAGAATAGCCAGTGTTCTTAACTGCTGAGTCGTCTCTCCAGCCCGAGATTGATTTTTTTTTTCTCTCCTTTACTCACAACTAGGAAAGGTAAGAGAATAATAGCACCTTCTCACACAGCATGGTAGGTAGCAACAATCAACAAACAAAACAATCAAAGAGGTTTAGTTACCAGGGAAGCCTGGCTTATGGCTCTGCCTCCTTGCCAGCCTGTGTTCTGAGAGGCAGAGTCAGGGGTAGGAGAGTCTGAGATATGACTTTCCCCACATATTTTACATAATTTGAAAAGCTTCCATGTGAACAGTGAAAAGACCCTGGGCCAGGGTCTAAGGAGTCTTAAGTTATTTCCTGCAGCCCAAGTTTAACTGGAACATACAACTGTTGCTGAGCTGGTGAACTTGCATGACCCATCATATTTAGATTCTCAAAGGGGAAAAAAATCTGGAGATGTGATAGAACAAAGTAAAAATCAAGGAGGGAATGGCTTGTGACTAGGCATTGTCACCAACAAGTGCCAAAAATAAGTAAATAAAATAAGGCTGCCAAGCCACACAACACGGCTGGAGAGGAATGGGCAAGGACCGAACATGAGGGGCTCCTGCTGGAACAGGAGGCTGGAGAGAATGTGCGGAGGCTTGTTTTGTGGGTCTTGCTCTCTGGGGAGCCTCAAGGAGAGATGTTATTTTCTTATCTGTGTGGGTGCTCTGCATCTGAAGGAAAGTGAGTGAGATGTACCTCTACAACTTCCGTTCTCCCCTATAAACAATACCTTTCATAATTTGTGTTCTGATTATCTTATAAAACTGGCTTGAAAATTGCATAACTGAAATCAGTGCAGGACTACTCAGCAGAGAAATAAGTAGGATACGAGATTTCTTTTACTCTGTCTATCTGGATATAATGTGTGCATGTACACTGGGATGGGAAGGACGGCAGATTCCCCTTTTGTACCCTTGGCTAAAGCTGGTAACAGGACAGATTTTTCCCAGGTATAGGGCAGTGGGGCAGTGAGGTGACAAGATTGGTTGAATACCTGTCACCTGTTTTTGTACAGTTGAAACCTAATATTGGCGATTGAAAATATCCAAGGATGGGGCTGGAAAGATGGCTCCAGCAGTTAAGGGCACTGGCTGTCCTTGCAGAAGACCCGGGTTTAAATCCCAGCACCACATGGCAGCTGACAACTGTTCGTGACTCCAGTTCCAGGGGATCTTCTGACCTCTGTGGGTATTGCAAGACATGGGTGCACCTACATACATGCAGACAATACATTCATACACATAAAATAAAAATAATATTAAATAAAATATATTTAAAAGAAAATATCCTAATAATATTTCATGACACATGGAAAGTACATGAATTAAAATTTTAGCACCCGTGAAAGTTTTCAGAGCCGTCTATAATTCTTCCTACGTGCTCTGTTTATAACTGCATTCACTCTGCACCATCAGAGTTGAATAGCTATGATAGAGACTCTGTGGACCTTGAAGCCCAAAATATTACTGTTGGTTCTTGGGGTTACAGTCAGGATGCTGGCTGGTGCTGAAGGACTGACGGAGGCATAGGGCCTCCTTTCAAGATGGCTGATTCACATGACTTTTGGGCAGGTGTTCGGCACCTCACCACTTGGGGCTCTTTCTGTTGGGCTGAGTTAGTGTCCTCCTATGTGGCAGGTAGTATCCCTAGAGCAGGGATCCAAAGAAAACCAAGAAAGAAGCCATAATGCCCTTTATGACCTCATTTCCAAAGTGTTGTGGCTGGGGATGTAATTCAGTTGATGGATAGACTGCCTGCCTAAGTCCTGGGCTCAAACCACAGCACCACATAAAGTGGGTGTGGTGGCACAGGTCTGTAACCCCAACACTCTGGAGGTGGAGGCAGGAAGCAAGAGAATGAGAAGTTCAAAGTCATCCTCAGCTACACTGCAAGCTTGAGGCTAGCTAGCCTGCGCTACAGGAGACCTGCCTCAAAAACAAAATAGAAGTATTGCTTCTGCCTTATCTTACCCATTAGAAAAGAGTCACCAAGCCTGTCTCTTACAGGGAGCAGCATTAGGCCTTACCTTTTAACTGAAAAGTCAAAGTATTTGTGGACACGTATTACAGACATCACTTCTGCTCTTACTTTCTTTCAGAAAACAGTGCATGAGAGATACATGGCTCATTTTGCTTTCTTCCCTTAAAACTATATTAGAACTCATACTTGTTAAAAATTTCTTAGTATTCTGGTGATGGGTGTACTCTATGATCAGTCCTCTGTGGATGCATATGTAGGTACTTTTCTATTTTTGATATGCTAATCAGTGGTGTAGCGGCCATATTTGCAGATGTGCAGTAATACCTGGGAGTTAAATTCTTAGAGGTTGCCAGGGGGAAAGGGTATGCATACTTAGAATGTGATCACCCTTACTAATTTTCCTCTTCAAGGATGTAATACATCAGGCTCCTCTGACAACATATCAGCGTCTTGCTTATTTCTGTCTCCCCACTCAGGTGTTATCAAACTTTTTGAATCTGGGAGATGGGAACGAATACTATTGTCATCTAATTCAGGTTTCTCTTATCATGTAGGAAGTTGAGGATGCTTTTGTATATTTGAAAACTACTGACACCTGCTTCCTTTCAGCCCACTACCTAGGTCCTTTGTCTGATTTTCAAATGGACTTTTGGTCTTATTCTTCTTGATTTTTATTTTAAAGAAACTAGACCTTCGTTTGTCATCATTTGTGTTATGCTTATTTTCATGGGAGTGCATTGGCTCTGGCACTGGGGTGACCCACGCTCTTTGTTTTGGTTAATTTCTTGTCATTGATGCTTGGGAGTCAAAGTGTAGACTGAGACCTTATGCTAGCATGGAAGTCTTTAGCTTTGTTTACTGGAATCATCTCCTCCTCCCCCCTCCTCTTTCTCCTCCTTTTTTTTCTTTTCTTTTTTTGAGGCAGGGTCCCCCTATAGCCCCAGGGTGGCTTTGATCTCACAGAAATCTGCCTGCCTCTGTTTCCTGAGTTCTGGGATTAAAGGTGTGCACCACTACATTCTCTTTTTAGAGAAACAGTGAATTATTGGGGATCGAGAACCCACGTGCTGCTGGTAATGTTGTGGAAGGGAGAACTGAATATTTCTTGAAGGTGGTTTGGAGAGATCATTGGTACCTTAGGGGAAGCTCAGTGGAGAGACACACTGCTGAGATACGCTTATTCAGTCCTCAAGGGCTATCTGGTCCGACATAAGTGTGAATAAGAAATAATCACATTGAGATACTTTGTAATTCCAGGTTTTTGCTGTTTGTGGACCCTTTCCCCAGCTTGCTGCTTGTCTTCCTTCCTGTGTGTGGTTGCTCATGTAAAAGTTGAGTCTTGACATAGATATAAAAGATGCTTTTCGGGGGCTAGAGAGATGGCCCAGCGGTTAAGAGCACTGACGGCTCTTGCAGAGGACCAGGGTTAGAAGTCCAGCACCCACATGACAGCTAACAGCCATTTGTAACTCCAGTTCCAGGGGATCTGACACCCTCTTCTGACCTCCATGGGCATTGCATGAAACAGGTGCACTTACATACATGCAGGCAATACACTCATATACATAAAATAAAAATTAAAAAATTTTAAAAAGAGCTCTGGCTGCTCTTGCCAAAGTTCAGTTCCCAGTACCACATGGTGGCTGATAACAGGTCTGTAACTCCAGTTCCAGGGGATCATCGTGACACCTCTTCTGGTCTCTCCAAGCATTGCACACATGGGTGCACTTACATACAAGCACACAGAACACTCATACACATAAGAAAACAAGCAAATAAAAATTTTAAAATGTCTTTCAAATTTTCAAATAGCCTCATGGTATTTTGGGTCCAAGTATATATTTAAAGCAAATATTTATTATCTACCAAGTGATACCACTATGCCTCGAGTTGGGCAGACAGCAGTAGTTAAGACAAACATAGCTTTTGTGTTCTGGAGAAGGGGTCCAGAGAGATACAGTTCCCAGACAGAGTGAAGGAAAGGATCCTGGGGCTGTTGGAACAGGGGGGACAATGGGGACTGGAAACCGAGCAGTGACCACAGTCAAGGGGTGTGTTAGCTTCAAGCACTCTAACAAGCACCTGACATGATCAACTTACTAAGAGAAAAGGATTATTATGTCTCACAGTTTTGTAGGGTTTTAGTACCTGCTTGTTGGCTTTGATGTTTTGGGACCTGTGGTGGAGGCAGAACTCAGGGCAGGGAGGGCATGATGGAGGAAAGCCATTTGTGTCATGTCCAGGAAGTTAGAAAGATGAATTGGAAGGGGCAGGAGTCCTGCAATCTCCAAGGTTATGCCCTCAGTGATCTGAAGATCTCCCACTCGGTCCCACCTCTTAAAGGTTTCTAATAGCACTGTGCTGGGGAACAAGTCTTTAGTACATGAGCCTTTGGGGGACCTTTAAGAGTCAAACGATAGAGAGGGGCATTATGACTCTAGATCTCTGGCCTTGAAAACTCCACCTCCTGCAAGATGATTAAATGCCTCCATCTGTCTACACTATGCATGAATAGATACAAGAATGTAAGCCATCCAGGGAACTGGGGAGATGGCTCAGTTTAAGAGACTGACTGCTCTTGCAGAGGACCTGGGTTCGGTTACCAGCACCTACGTGGCGGCTAACAACTATCCTTAACTGCAGTTCTAGAGGATCCAACACCCCTCTTCTTGCCTCTGGAGGCATTATATGACATTAATGTACTTACATACATGAAGGCAAAGTAAAACAAATAAATAAAAAATTAAGAAAAAAGAATTTTAGTCATTCAAACATGGCTATGATATTAGGTGGAAAGATTGGAGTGGCTGGTTTTTGTATGTTTTGTAGCATATGCATTTGATATCCTAGAATGCCTTCATCTGAATAGGGACATGACATGAGCCAAATTGTCCTTGCAGATGTTGGCTTTTGTTGAAGAGCACTGATTTAACTATTTTTTTAATTTAAATTTATTGAACTTTTGTGATTTTTCATACAATATATTTTGATTGTGTTTAGGTTCCCTCCTAACTGAACCTTCCACTACTGCACCTATGTCAATTTGATGTAAGGCCTAGACTTTAATTTGTGTTCCCAAATGTCCTTCAGTGTAAGTCTATCCACTGGAACTTGCTTAACCTATCAAGAGTCTCACCCTTAAATGAGACTGACTCTCCCCCTCCCAGCAGACATTGGTTGCCAATAGTTCCTCAGGTAGGGTTGGGGTTTGTTACCCACTTCCCCATGTCTATGAGTTCATATGAGTAACTTCCCAGCTGTCTGGAAACCTTTGTTTCCTTGTGGTCATCCACCCCTCCGGCTCTTACAATCTTTCTGCCCCCTCTTCCACAATGGTCCCTAAGCCTTGGGAGGTAGAAGTTTGACACAGGTGTCCTATTAAGAGATAAACACTGCAGCCTCTTGTTCTCTGCATGTTGGTCAGT
Source organism: Nannospalax galili (assembly GCF_000622305.1). NCBI lineage: Eukaryota > Metazoa > Chordata > Mammalia > Rodentia > Spalacidae > Nannospalax > Nannospalax galili. Next base: position 1,960,427 of record NW_008340872.1, on the reverse strand, counting down.
TGTGGGTTTCTTTGTAAATCACCATCTGCTGCATAAGGATGTTTCTCTGCTGAGAGTTGAGAGATTTATTAATTCTGCCAAGTCCGGAGGAGTGTACAGACCCGGGGCCTGATTTAACTATTGAACTGCTGTGGCCATGTGAAACAAACTAACAAACATATGTTGTGTTCTATGTCCACGGTGAGAAACTATAGGCTGGAATAAAATTGAAGACTCAGGTCAAGGAAGACAGATTGCTGTCATCATGAGACAGGGCTTGAGCAGTGAGCTCAGCTACCTACTATTCCCTTTCTACAGTCATTTCTGTCATCTCTAGGTTTACCAAGGAGACACAGTGAAGAACGTACAAGTCCCAGGGCTCTCAAGTGGGCTGCCCAGGTGAGGTCAGGCAGTCGGGGTCTTCTTTACAGACCTGCTATATTCTGCCTTCCAGCTACAGGGCTGTCTACTGAGGAGTGGAAGTTGGCCAACTGCTGAGGTGGGGGAGAGACCTGGAGCCATGCTGTGGAGGGCTTTATGCTCGTGTATTGCCCCCTCTTTTGGTTGTTATTCAGGATGCTTCTGCACATCTCCACTGGTCTGTCCATCTCTAGCCACAGTGGGATGAAGGGATGGGATGAGGAACCAGGGCAACCATTGTTCTTACCCCTGGGTTGTGGCACAGACAGTGTTCTGATGGGGTCATTGAGGCAATGGCCAAGATATTGGACACATCAGAGCTGGCGTGGGCATTGGAGCCACCCAGAACAAAGGTGTTATTGGTCTAGAAATCTAGAAAAATGAACCTTTTCTGGTGCCTTTGGTGTCAGGACCTTGGAGGCAAGTTCAAAGAACGCTGAGAAGATGTAATCTCTCCCTCAACTTTGTTGTCTTTGTTTGAACTCCAGGCTGGATCCCTTCAACTCTGTCCCCACGAACAGTCAGATTGGATGAAGTTTTGGGTTGCACCCAATGGCTTCTCAGGATCATTTAATTCTCCAAACAGAACTCAATATTAAGAAAGCTCAGAGGTAGTAGCAGGTCAGATATGGAGGTAGGGCACTTTTTGTTCACTGCCATTTTAACCAGTAGATTATGACTCCTTGAGCTACGAATAGCACCCGTAAAGGAAAACTTGCTGTAGATACTGAGGTTTGGTAAGGTAAGTACAGCAGACAGACAGTTCTTCCTGTCACTTAACGTAAAGACACAACTCTACTACTTTTAGACATAGCTGAAGTTTTTAAAAACCAGTTCAAGTTAGTAAAGGACCGGTTCTATCAGCGGATGATCTGAACGCTTGGCACACCCTGGAATCTTATAGTGTGGTAGCTTAAAGATTGCTGTAATTCTTTGACATGCCTTCCACTGAGCAGTATGCTCTAATTTTCTCCCTCTGAATCTGGTTTGACCTTTGTGATCCTTGGAGTATGATGACTACACGCTGTTAGTTGTGGTCCTGGTCTAGGCTGGGTATTTCCAGATTTGTGGTATCTCTTTCAAGGAATTGAAACAAAGGCTCACACAGATGGAAAAAGTAGCAAGGAAACTCTTCAACACAAAGCCATACTACCAATCAGAGCAAAGCGATATTACGAATCAGAAGGAAATACTGTGACAGCAGATCAGCTGAATGAGGGTACTCAAGGGCTTCCTTTTATGGGGCTCTAAATTGAATCAATGTTCACATCTTGGATTGACTTCTTTATTTCATTCAGCTCTTTGTTTTTGTTCTCTTGAAGTACATTCATGTCTTCTTTAAGTTGTTTGAACATAATTATAATTATAATAATTACTATTTTTTTTTTTAAAGAAAGGATCTCCTTATAGCCCTAGGTGGCCTGGAACTGGTTATGTAGACCAGGCTGGCCTTGATCTCACAGAGGTCTGCCTGCCTTTGCTTCCTGAGTGCAGGGATTAAAGGCATGGGCCACCATGTCTAGCACACATATCCTTTTAAATTCTTTGTCTAGAAGGTCTACCAAATTGTTCTCATTAGGAGTCATTACTATTGGATTAGTAATTTTTGAAGAAGATGTGTTATCTTGTTTTTTTTCTTTTCCTGTTTTTATTTTTGCATTGGGTTGTGTACATCTGGAGATTGTTGACTTGAGTTTTTCTTTTGTTCTTCTTTCCTTTCCTCCCTCCCTCCCTCCCTCCTCTCTCTCTCTTTCTCTCTCTATTCTCTTTCTTTCTCTTTCTTTCTTTCTTTCTTTCTTTCTTTCTTTCTTTCTTTCTTTCTTTCTTTCTTTCTTTCTTTCTCTTCTTTCTCTTTCTCTTTCTCTTTTCAAATTCCAGTCCCTTTTTTCTTTCAGCAGTGCCATTTGCAATGTTCAGGAGAGGACTAAGTTGTGGTAGGGTTGAGGTATCCTTTCCCTCAGGGGAGACTAGTATTTAGCACAAGAGGCTCTATCCCTAGTCTTCCTGTAAGGGTCAGGCCACCTTGCCTGGGTCCGTAGCTTTTGCTGTGAGTTGTGGAATTCCCTGTTTGTTGGGGTGTCTGGGGCCTAACCTGCAATCCCCATTCTCTAGGGCTCAAGAGGAGTAGGAGTTTGGTTGCTATAAAGCATCGATCAGGTGGTTCTCTGTTTTGATTGACAGACTTGGATTATGTAAGCCTTTATTCACTATGCATGTCCCTTCCCATGATGCATCTGGTTTTAATTATAGGCATACCTAATTATGCATAAGCATAAGATAGTAAATAGGGTATTCTCCCCCAAAGTTCACTCAGGAGACCATTTTCCTTATTGTGCGTGTTCTCCAACCAGTCTAGGCTGGACTGGCCCATTACCTGTAGCTCCCATATGTGATCCAGGATGTGTTTGAGTAGAAGTGGGCTGTTGCCAGGGATTGCTAAGGGGAATTACCTATTTCCATTGTTCAAAGCAGATATAGGCATAGCTCAGTGCAGAAATAACTTATGGGGGGGGGGCTGTGTTGCTATCAGGTTGCCAGGTGCATTGTTCAGAGACGGGCGTGTGTGAATAGTACATGTGGGAAAGGGCCTCAGGCTACTGAGAACACAGCTCAAGTCAAGTAGAATCCCAAATTACTATGCTAATTCCCTGTGATTTTTACCATCACGTCTGGCAATTCACAGATCATCCCGTGGTTACTGTGCTCTGGGGCTCCCTTGTGGCACTCAGTCTGATGGTCCTACCTGAACCCAGCCTTATAGATGTCTACAAGACACTGGATGCCTGTGTGAGCTGTCTTATCTCCTCTGTAACCAGCCCATCCACCTCTGAATACCACTGAATGACTTTGTCAGTGCCTCATAGGAAACAAGCATTACCCACTTAGCTAAGTGTCCTTCTGTCCCTTGACTTCTCTGCCCTCTAGTGGGCCAAAAAAAAAAATAACCAACAAGGGCAGCAACTAGCAGCCAAACCCAGAGAGAAATGAAGCTCCTTGCAGAGTGAGAATCAAACAGCTGGATGGAAGCTGTCCTAGCTTGCTCCTGTTCGGTGTGATAAAACTCTGACCAAAACTAACCTAGGGAGGAAAGGGTTTATTTCATCTTACAGTGCAGTCCTTCATCAAGGGAAGTCAGGGCAGGGACTCCAGAAGGAACCTGGAGGCAGGGGCTGAAGCACAGGTCATAGAGGAATGCTGCTTACTGGCTTGCTCCTCTGGCCTGTGCTCAGCCCGCTTTCTTATTCAACCGAGGACCTCCTGCCCAGGGATGGCATCATCCAACAATGGCCTGGGCTCTTGTTCAAATCCTGGCTCAACTATCGTGAGAGGACTGGAGAGATGGCTCAGAGGCTAAAAGTACTTTCTGAACAGGCTGATGACCTGTGTTCAACTCCAGAAAGTTGCCTTCTGACCTCAACATTTGTGCTATGGCACATATACATTTGAGCATGTGCACATGCACACACATGTGCACACACACACTGTTTCTAAAATATCGTGAGATATAATAAATCAATCACTTTGGATTATTACATTTGAGATAGTTTGTCACATAGCAATTGGTGACTGGTACACGTAAGCTCACATGTCTTCTTTGCTGGTGAAATATGGATGTTAAGAAGACAGGGCCAAGGTGGGAGGGATGGATGGAGCAGCAGCAGGGGGCGGGGGAGGGGGAGGAGGAAGGAGGTGTGCCCAGGAGGAGGAAGAGGAGGTGGAGGAGGAAGAGAAGGAGGAGGAGGAGGGGGAGGACGTTTTGTCATCTTTTCATTTCGTTCCTGCGTATTTTCTCTTTTGAGTCACTCTAGGGACTGAAGGACTCTGTCATTCAAGAATGTACAGCATCAGGGCACAGAACAACAGGCTGCATTATTGAGCGGGTTTTCCAGAACAAGATGTTCCTTTGTAGTAATAATTCCTTTCAAGACTTTTACAAGGAATTAAGCTTTTCATCTCCGTGTAAAAGCTTCAGCTGGTATCAGGCCATATTATTAAATAAGGATTAAAAAGAGCCCTGACATTTTTCAAGCTTAATTCATGTAAGGCAAAAAACATGGTGAGGGCCATTTTATTTGTTCGTGTACTTTTGGGGACTTACTTTGCTCTACTGTGACAGGGAACACCAGCATTTTTAAAGCTAAAAGCCATGTGGTTAGGTAATTAAGTTTTGTGGGTCAACCCCTTTATCCCACTAATAATAAGTGAAAAGTTACAAGAGTTGACAAGAATAAATGCTGTACATAGTTTGGAGTATGTTTAGGGTTAGGAGGCGCTTTGAAAAGTTCATGTCTAGGATTCAAAGTCTTCAATTCTAAATGTATTTAGTGAGGCTGGAGAGATGGTTCAGCAACTAAGAGCATACACAGCTCTTGCAGAGGACCTGAGTTCAGCTCCCTGCAACCACATCAGGCAGGTCACAGCTACCTGCCACTCCAGCTCTAGGGGGATTTAGTGCCCTCTTTTGGCCTTTGAGGGCACCTACACTCACATGCACACACCCACACACGTATCCACATAACTAAAAAATAAAAATAAAATCTTAAAGGCGCATTTAGGATTGAGGTGTAGTACTGATCAGTTGAGTTATTTCTAAGTTCTAAGAATGTGAAGTGTGAGAGGCATGGCTAGGATAGAAACAGAATCCCTTTCATGAACAACCTGATGTCACATTTTACCAACAGTGGGCAGACAATGAACATAGCTCCACAGGGGCTGGACAGCTGGCTAGATATGTCAGCAAACTCGTAGTAGCCATAGAAAATGTTATCAACTCACTATGCAGACTTTTATTTGAGAAAAATATACTCCATCTTTTTTTCCCCTAAAATAGGACTTGCTTCACTTAGGATGGAAGTTTTTTTACTTGTGATCTGAAGAGAAATGTGACACATAATAGTTGTATCATAGAATTGACATGCCTGACACTACACAACACTAAGATGTGGACATGAGGCCACCCCAGCCTTTTATTCCTCCTAAGTGTGGTGAAAGTGCATCCATCAGAACTGGCTTCAGCTGTCAATTTGACACACCTGGAAAGAGGGACCTTCAACTGGGGAATGTTTTCTATTGGATTGGTCTATAGGTGTGTCTGTGAGGCATTTTCTTGATTATTGAGTGATGTGGGAGGGCCCAGCCCACTGTGAGTGGTGCCACCCCTGGCCAGGTGGTCCTGAGTTGAGTAAGAAAGCAAGCTGAACACAGGCTAGAGGAGCAAGCCAGTAAGCAACATTCCTCTGTGACCTGTGCTTCAGCTCCTGCCTCCAGGTTCCTGCTGGAGCTCCTGCCCTGACTTCCCGTGATGAAGGACTGCACTGTAAGATGAAGTAAACCCTTTCCTCCCTAGGTTGGTTTTGGTCACAGCAGTAGAGGAGCAAGCTAGGACAGCTTCCATCCAGCTGTTTGATTCTCACTTTCTGCCTCCCGGTGTGGCTGCTGCTGCTGTCCTTGCTGGTTATATTGTTACCCCACTAGAGGGCAGAGAAGAGAAGTCAAGAGACGGCCATGTAGCCAACTGGGTGGTTTCCGTTGCTGTTGGGGATCCTCCTCCCTTCGAGAAAGACTAAGAAGTCAGAGTCCTTCTGCGTGGTCTACACAGACCCTGTGCCACACCTGCTCTGCCCTTGCCCCCTCAACCGCAGGGTGGTCTGCTCAGGGAGCCCTGGTGTCTCCCTCCTGTTTCTGAGAGGTGGGGGTAAGATGGCAGGACCTCTTAGCCTACTGGCACAAACTGCAGAAGATGAGGGAAGATGATGCTGAACCAAACAAAGCTGGAGCAGAAGGCGCAGGGAGGACGATGAGGGGCTTTGGTGGTGGGTCTCATGACAGTGAGGCTGTGGCACCAGCTGCCTTCAGTCTCTAAGAGAGATGCATCCGTAGGAATTCGAGAATGCAAGCTGGGGACTCAGATTCCGGAGGGCTGAGATGCCAAAATCTCCCCAGAGTCCTCCTGTACTCCACAGGAGGACTGTCCGTGTCCCATAAGGAAACGCTGGCCGTCGTTAATGAGCATAGGTGGCATGTACAGACTCTCAGTTGAGTTTCTGTTGATTTTAGCCTGCGGTATCTACTGCCCTCTCAAGTGGTGTATGCATGTGTTTTCGGAATACCAGGTTCCGTAGATCACTCCTTAATATATTTTGAGTTTATTTGGACATTGGCGTCAAAGTTGTTTCTTGTGGACTTTGTCAAAGAGGATAATTTTTTGTAGCATCATTCATTATCTCCCTGAAAAAAATTAGTCAGTGCATCCCTTCTACTCACATCATCTTTCCCAGGACTGTGGGCCACTTGCTAATAATTTTCTCTCCCTAAAGGGTATCTGTGGAAATATAAAATTTCAAAACTACAAGTCTTTGGTAATCTTAATCTGATGGACTAGTTGAACTAACTTTTCAGGGTTTTTTGAGTATTAATAAAGCTCTTGTCCATACCAATGGTATGTGAATTATTTTTTAAAAATATTTTGTTTATTATTTCTATTTTATGTATATAAGTGTATTGCCTGCATATGTATAACTGCATCTGTGTTGTGCAATGCCCCTGAAAGTCAGAGAGGGCGTTACATCCCCTGGAACTGGAGGTATGGGTGGTTGTTAGCTGTCATGTAGCTGCTGAGAATGAAACCCATGTCCTCAGATAGAGCAGCCAGTGCTCTGAACCACTGAGCGATCTCTCTAGGCCTACCTATTGAGTTTTTGAAACTGGAGTTATGGATGGTTGTTAGCCGCCATGTGGGTGCTGGGAATCTAACTTGGGACCTCTGCAAGACTAGTCAGTGCTCTTAACCACTGAGCTATCTCTCTACCCTGCCCCCACCATGGAAAGAAATTTAAATCTGCCCAAAATTGTTCAGTTTATTCACAAGGAATAGTTGTGAAGTGAGTTTATGGTTCTATTTCTTCAATATTCTCCCTTGTGGAAGGGAGCTCAGAATGTTCTCAGCGCAGGGGCTGAAGACCAGCCCAGGGAGTGAGGAGAGCTCGAAAAAGTAGAAGCCAGTGCTCGACTGTGTGGCCCCTCCTCTTGTGCAGCTGTCACTGACCTTGAAGGTGTATTGCCATGTCAAAAGTGCTGAGTGTCTCTGTCCACAGAGCACTGATAAGACGATTGGCTCTTCTCTTCATCCACTGACTCAGTGAACATTACTAAGTGTTCTGAATCCCATAAAATGACATTTCTTATTCTTTATACACAATTTTGTGTTTCCGAATGAGGTTTTGTGTGTTTTGGTTAGAGGTGCCCCATGTTTTGTGTTATGATTACCCTTGACCCTTCTTTTTTAAAATTAATTAATTATTAACTAATTAATTCAGGGTGTATGTTTGTATGTGTATGTGAATGTGGAGGCCAGAGCTCAGCCTCAGGTGTTCTTCCTCAGGAACCAACCACCCTTGTGTTTTGAGAGGGTCTCCCATTGAGACTGGGGCTTGTCTAGTAGGCTCGTCAGTGAATTTCAGGGGTCTGCCTGCGTCTGCCTCCCAGCACTGGGGTTGTAAGCATGGATGGACCACTATCTTTTATGGGTTCTGGGGCTTTCACTCAGTTCACTTGAGGGGCAAACACTTTACTGACTGAGCTCTCTCCCCAACAACTCACCTTATTTTGTTAAGTAAATCTTTTCTTTCATTGGACAAACTTGTGAGTGAGATGGGTCAAAACCAAGACCCCTCAGCATCCTCTTCATGTGATGTCTGCTGGGGAGGTGTTCTGTGACTAGTGTCCCATAGATGGTGCCAGAGATGGGGGTCCAGGGAACCAAGGCACAGCCGGTTAGCTGATGGCCAAGACTGAGCAGGACAGGTTAAGAATATAGCCCGTGTCAAGTCATCAATCCTTATGACATGCTCCTCACTTTAAATTCTCAGAGCTCTCTTGTTTTCAATCTACACCGATGCCTTCATTTCATTGTTAAATTTATTTTTAATCGTGTGTGTGTATGTATCTATGTGTGAGTAGGCACACCTGTGCAGGTGCCCACGGAGGCCAGAAGCATCAGATCTTCCTGGGCGTGGAGTTACGAGTGGTTGTGAGCCACCTGACATGGATGCTGGGAACTAAATTCTGGTCCCTCTGCTGAGCCATCTCTCCAGCCCCACGTGTCTTTATTGAATGACAAGCTGATATGAGGTCTTCCAGAGGAAAGAAAATAAATCATTCACTTTTATTCTAATAGGAGCACTCTTTCCAATAAGTCAAAGCACTACAGCAAAGTTGTTCTCAGCATGAGGTGGGTGGGATGGGAATGAGATGGGACAGTTCTTTTAAGGTTCAGAGAGAGCCCAGGGCTCTGCCTTGTGTTCTTCCTTGGCCTAAGGGAGGCTCTGCCCACACTCCCATCTTGGAAGCCCTCTTGTTTCTTCCACACATACCTGCTTTTAGGTACAGGGCGAAGGTAGAGCCAAGAGAAGGGGCCTAGGTTTGTTGAGTCTCTTCTGTTTCTCACGTCTCCAGTTGTGGTAGCCCAAGACCCACTCTTAAGAAGCAACTTCCAGTCCTAAACCCAGCTCCACACACGTTTTGAGGGGTATTACCCTTACTCACCCCAGCCCAGACTGAAGTGTGAATGTGTGTCCTGCAGCGGTGTACCCCGTGGTAGCCTGGAAGTGTAAACGTGTGTCCTGCAGCGGTGTACCCCGTGGTAGCCTGGAAGTGTGAACATGTGTCCTGTGGCAGTGTACCCCGTGGTAGCTGGAAGTGCGAACGTGTGTCCTGTGGCGGTGTACCCCGTGGTAGCTGGAAGTGTGAACGTGTGTCCTGTGACGGTGTACCCCGTGGTAGCCTGGAAGTGCGAACGTGTGTCCTGTGGCGGTGTACCCCGTGGTGGCCTGGGCCTTCTCTGGGTGCTGTGGCTTCTGCAGAGTCCCCCTCTGCAATCACTTCCTTAGGTTTGGCAAAAGCTTACAGACAACTGTCTCAGCTTTGACCTTTCCTTGAAGGTGTTACTGTTTCTGAGTCCCCTTCCACTGGGCACGAAGGCACATGCTTTGCTCTACATCCTGCCACCCACACCCATCTTACTGGCAGCTTCTTTTTGAGCACCCTGAGGTAGTACTCACTGGTTCAGTGAACATTATTGAGGTGAGACAGGTCAACTTCTTCATTCCCATTAGACAAGACCGTTCTGTTGTTTCCCAAATCTGTGTCCTGTTGATGGATCAAGAGAGCTTGTTTGAAGGTTCCACCAGGAGCATCTCCAGGGGAATCCAATTATTTGACATCGCAATATGACTTTGACATTCGCAGTGTGCTGGGCTGGAACGCATGGGGCTCACTGGGCATGCTTGGACTTGCCTGCTAGATCCTGTATGTTCCCAAACAAAGGCCAGACTTCTAGGTGTTGAGATTGGGGTGAGCAGTGTTCTTTGGTGAAGGCACAGCATTGCTTGGATGCCTGCCTGGGCAACACCAGTTTCCGGGGTCAGTGCATCACCCCAAATCACATTCAGGTTACCACCATATTCTATTTCCTTCTGGAAACAGATTACATGACTTTGCCTGTGCAATTATCTACTGGTATCCTGCTTTGAGATATTTGGGGATTATTCTGTGCAGTAACTCTGAATTCCAGTTTTCCAACATTAATTTTGCTTTGCTTCTTTATAAAAAACTGAAATATGGCAAGTCTTAAGAAGTGGACTCACATTGGAGTCAGGATAAGAAATAGATCTGTTTAGAAAATTTTAGCCTTCTCCACGCACGGTATCAGTGTGTCTGTTTATATGTGGCAGATAAGGTGACTCCCGTCCCGATACTAGACTATGGCCTCTGTATGATTTGGAATAAATTAGAGACATGGATTAGAGACATGTTCACTTAGCCTGTCTCCCTGCTGTGAAAACAGGAGTCTTTACTCTGAAGGGTTTGCCTCTTGTCTGAGTTTTTGGGCAACAATGTCAAGTTGATCTCAGGCTGGGTCAGGGTTGGGAACCCTGAAATGGTGTCGGTCCCTCTCCTCTTCTTTCCCAAGGGTGAGGGCAGGAAGGGTGTTACAGTATTTGCCAAAGAAAGCACGTGACATCAAAAGACTTCCTTCTAATGCAGCCAGTGTGTCAGCCTTGGCCAGACAGCTGTGTTTTTCCCTGTTTAGAGAGCAGCTGATCCCCTTGGGCCTTAAGCCAGGGCCCTTCCCTTTGTGGGGATTAAGCCAGGTCAGAGTGAGAAATGGGGGGGAGGGTAAGCTTCCAGATCATTCTGTAATGGTGGAAGTATCCTGAACTCTCTGCACTTGAATTGTCAACATCTATAGGGTGGTACTGTCTTGGTGGACAAAGAACTTTTAAGTTTAGCAAATTAGTTGTCATGACCCAGAGCCCTTGACCTTATAAACATTAAGCAGCTATAAAAGGTAAAGTAAACTTTGATTGCTGAAAGTGGAGTCACATTCCTTTGGAACAGAGTTATAACATTCTGTGATTTTTCTTCCCAAATGCCACACTTTTTGTAAAAATCATGTGTGTGATTTTTCTGCGTGAAGCTTAACATCACCTTTTTGTGTTTTCTACATGACACGATCTCGTACATTGTGTTCCATGTCCCCTCTTACAAGTGTAACACCACGGTGTGGTTTGCTCGGTAAGCTTGTGAAACCTGGTGTTTTGGTTTAGTAGGAAGAAACCCTTCCTTTCCAACCTTTATGGCTAAGAGAAAAAGGACTGTCAGGGGACATTGAGGACTTCCGTTTAAGAACCAAACCCCTTTTGCTTCCCAGGGTGCTGTATGGTAGTACTTCCACATTTTGGTGAATGTTCTTCATCATTTCAGTGGCCAGCTGCACTAATAAATACAGTTTCTCAAAATGGTGCCAAGTATTTTGGAGAGAGATCTGACAAGCAAATCTCTAACAAATGAGATTTATGTGGAAGGAAGAGAGTGCTCACCTGCTTTTCCCACCTTATCCAACATCTGTGGAAAGGTTTCCCCAGATGGGCTCGTTTGCTTTGTGCCTGATGAAATGCAGAGAGCCTTACCCTGCAGGAACCTTAGCACTCTTTCATAGGTTAGACCTGGAGAAAGCCACTATTCTTGATAGAGCCTTGTGGCTTTTTTTTTTTCTAGATAATTCTCTAACCTTCAGGCTTGCATGGAAGGCTGTGGGAACATTTTTTAGACAGGTAGACTCCTCCACATCTCACATATCGTATCCTACATGATCACTGACTTCCACCTGCAAAATTAACCACAGAGCACTGATTTCTGCCATCTGATGTTAAAAAGAAAGCATTCTAAAACCCACAGTGGCCCCAATCTCTATCTCACATTACTTCCCTTCAGAGCCTTTACGAGACTTCCGATACACTGACTGACAAATGGTACCATGGAATTCCCAGTTCCTAGCAGCAGAGAACGTTCATATATTGGACTTTTTTCTTTTTTTAATATGTAGCTCCACACCTTTAGCCTCCTCAACAGTTCTAAATATTATAGAGGAAACTGAAAAAAGAAAACAGAAACTTGACCCTCCACCTCAGGAAGTTTTGCATTTCTGAAGAACTTTGTGAACCAGCAAGAAAACTCAGCAAAATGAGAAAGCTGGATTTGAACACTTAGAGATGCTTAGGATTTCTGCTGCATGGTCTGCACTGCCCAGCATGTGGGGTGCCCTACTCTCTTACCCATGGTGATTCTTCCCTGTTCCCACCCCAGTTCTTCAGCGAGAATTGAGAATTAATGAACAAATACGAAATTGGTATTTTCCTAACACGAGCAAACTGTCTACAGTGTTCCTGTTGATTTCAAATTAAGAGGTATTTTTTTTTTGTTTCCTACATTTTTAATGCTACTAACGCTTAGATGTTTGCACATGTGTCTTTAATCTCTATATATCTGATTCTTACTAGTCACAGTTGGTTACACTTAGATCCTTAGTACCTGAGCATGGATATAAAGTCATCAGGTAGATTTCAATGGTAATGTTTATCACCTCTGCTAATTAACATGAAGTAAATTTTTATACTTCCTCCTCAATTATGTCTTTTAAAAAATTTGTTGATTTTTTTTTTTTGTGTGTATATCATACAGAACATCCCACACAATCTTATTCATCTATATACCCACTTCCCAAATGGCACCCTCCCATAGCCTCCCCCCTCCCACACACCGGAGCCCATACACTCTGTCATCCCTGTTTCTGTCCACTGTGTTGTCAGCACCCCCAGCCGTTCCCCAGTGCTTGTCCGTCTGCTGAATCTAGTTAGCCTATCTAGAGATCCTCGTTTTAGGAAGAGAAGCTGTTCCTCATCTAGCAGCAATCAGTTGTCAATATTCCTTTAGATAAGATTGGGGTCTCCAGTTCTATGCTGGGTTACTGTCTGGGAGTCTCTTGCGCCACCTTGGTTAATAACTTAAAGGAAGGTATCGCCTGTCTGGCATTGTTTATTCTTATGTAGCCTTTTAGCTATATATATGGACTCTTAAAAATTATATCGACCCCATTAATCTTTGGTTATACTTTCCTTTTGGGTGTTTAAGACCCTACAATTGGCCCAGATAAACCAATTTATTTTCACTCTTAAGGTCATTTGAGGATCTGTTCCTCAGGGGTCACATGGGCTTGGGAGGAGCCCCTGGCTCCTTTCTTTTACCAGTTCTGTCTATGTAAAGATAAGTCAAAGGTCCTACTCGGCCATGGATGGCTTTGCTTGGAAGCATGGAGGAAATGTTTCCTCTATGTTGACCTCTGTAGACTAGACACTGGTTCATTAAGAGGTATTTTTAGTGATACCCTGTTCAGGTCCCAGGTGTGTTTGGGATGGGAAATTAGCAGAGGACAGAGAGTCAGTGCAATGCCCTCTTGGTAGCTTTTTAATGAGGTCTAGAGGGGCTATTGGGTAGGGAGAGCAAGTTTCCTAGGCTTTCTGGATATATATATCATCTATCTATCTATCTATCTATCTATCTATCTATCTATCTATCTATCATCTATCTATCTAATCTATTTATCTATCTATCTATCATCATCATCATCTATCTATCATCTATCTCATCGATTTATCTATCTCTTCTCCCCAGGGCTGGGGTTACAGGTGTGACTCTCTACCCCCAGCTCTTGATGTAGGTGCTGGGTATCTGAACTCAGCTCCCCAGATCCCCATGCTCACCACAGCAAGTGCTTTACCAACAGAATTATCTCCCAAACCATAGAATTTCTGATTTTAAGGCTGAAAATGCTGTGTAGCTGGCACCCCTCCCCTCAAGTTATGGGTACATCCAGATGCTTTAACTCCCTTAAAGGTGTTAAAACCCAGTAGCATGTTCACTCAGAACCTAATTCCTGGTGCATATGGTCAGTCAAGTAACACATGAAAAATACATCTTGTGGCCACTAGGGGACACCAATGGTCTTTTGAAGCTGTTTCTATAGATGGGTGTTTAAGGGCAGGCTGTGAAAACCATGGTAAGGAAGCCCGAATAAAAAGGGCTGAGTGGCACGGGCCCTTCCCCCTCTTGAGATGAACATCTGGGTCTGTGCCTTGCTAAATGTTTGGACAGATAGACTCTGAAGCCCGTCTTGGCAAATTAAAATATCAGGAGAGAAGAGCTGTGTGAATTCAACTGGAAAGAACTCGATAGGGAACTTGCCTCTAAAGGCTAGGTGTGGTGATGCATGCCTTTAATACCAGTACTCTGGAGGCAGAAGCAGGCAGATCTCTGTGAGTTGGATGCCTGGATGATCTACATAGCGAGTTCCAGGCCAGACAGAGCTGCATAGTGAGATCCTGTCTGAAACAAAAACAAAAACAAAGACTCTGGCCCCCACTGTGGTGTGGAGGAATGAACAAGTCTCCTGTGGTTCACACCAAAACAGTAATCGAAGTTCCTGAGTTCACACAGAGGATCTGGTGTCTTGGCTCAGGACACAAAAATCTTTGCTTGTTCTTCTTCCTGCGTATTACACAAATCCCTGGATTGGCTCTGTGAAGGAAGTTTCTAGAAACAGATGAAGAGCTACCTGCCTCATGGGTGGTCCTTTGGCATGACTCATTTGTAACTGACCCACTGAACTGTCTTGGGCAAAGAACTAGGATTTCCATTTGGGAATTAACCTGTACGAGCTTTCTGCTGCTGCTATAACACATGACCAGAGACTAGGAGCCTTAAATAGCTCAGGTTTGTTATTTTATGGCTCTATAGGACTGGGCATAATGGGTGTCACACTGGTGTCAGAGGGCTAGTTCCTTCTGGAGGCTCCAAGGACAGTTTACAGTCCTGTGTTCCAATTGCAGGAGGCCACCTGCTCTCCTGGGCTTGCGGTCCCTCCTCCATCTTCAGAGCTAATGCTGTTTCACCTCTTTGATTTTTCCCCCCAAGTCAAACCTTTGCTGACTGCACCTGGGAAAGGGTGTCATTTTCAGGGACTCATGTGACCAGGTTGGGTCCAGGATAACACCTCCACCTCAAAATTCCTAACTATTGGTGAAGTCCCTGCTTCCATGTTAGGTAATGCATTCACAGGTGCTGTGTGGTAGGATGTGGGCATCTTCAAAGGGTCATTTTCCTTTCACTGCATCAGTAAACAGTCTTCAAGTTTGTTTCTCCAGTTTGCCATCGTCAGCCAAGGCCGTGGGCAGGGAGAGTTGCCTTCAAGGGTAGACCTGTTTGGAAGGCCTGTTGTGGACTATCTCCAGGCTGTCCCTGGATTTCTCTATTGATATTGATGGACACTTTCTCAGACATGAAGTGAGAAGGGCAATCCAAAAAGTGTATGTTCTATATTGAGAAGTGATTTGACTTAGTATTCAGCAGTCTCTGGGTGCTTCTATTGAAAACTATACATGGCCAATGTGAGCACTGGTTTTACCGGCCTTAAAAAGACCCAAGACTCAAACTCTTTGTCTAACCACATGAAACATGCACCATGGGGCTCTGGTGGCCTGGAATGGAGCAGACTGGACAGGTGTTCCCTCGGAGACCTTGCTCCTGCCTGCCTGGCTTGCTGGGAGAAAGGACGTCTGCCCAGCCTCACAGCTTTGTGGGACTCCCTTTGTTCTACAGCACTAGCCTTGCCTGGTTAGTTCGAACACAAGGCTAGGGGGTCCGTGCTTCTAACCAGGCAGAAGGATTCCTTGCACTCCAGCTGTGGGGTGGCGATTACAAAGTCAACCTCTTTGTCATCCTAGAGAGCAAAAAGAAGATACAGCTCATGGCCGCCAAAGGTGCCCAGCAGGGCTGTCGAGCATTTTCCTCCCGGGGATCCAGCACACAGGGTGTACATATTTGAGGGCCTCAACCCAGCTCCATCTTCTGTTCCAACGCAGTGTCCTTTGTACTTGTCATCTGCTTCAGATATTCATTTACTTATTGTTGTTGTGACCCTGCAAGATACCTCCACCCTCATAGAGCAGGGGGATGGGGAAGACAAGTCAGCAAGCTCCCCTGTTCTGGGGAGGGATCCTGCGGAAGGTGGAGGTGGGGGCGGAGCGGGAGACTTCCGTGTTCTCCCAGTGTGCATGAATTGGGCTGCTTGGGTTCAAATCCTGCTGTGTGGTCTTGGGCAGGCGCCTCTGCCTGTCTGTGTCTTCATTTTCCCACCTGTAAATGGAGACAGTAATGGCACACACATCAAATAGGGTCCTTATTGGATCAACTGAAGTAGTTTGAGTAAAATGCTTAGAATAAGTGTTATACATGTCTAAGCTGCTGTTATGACTGGGGTCACTATCATCAACATCATGGTTACTCTTTTACAAGGTGGCCATTTTTGGTTTATAATCACATCTGTAAAAGGCAGAGATGGACCATGGGCCTCTTAGGGCCGCTGGCCTATTGTTTTGAGAAGATGAATCTAGTTATGTGTCTCCTTTTTAGAACAAACGTAAAAACTGTCTTCCAAGGTAACCTGTGGGACTGATGGAGATCTCTTGAGCCCTGACTTCCTGGGAGGAGACACTCCCAAGTCCACCTTTTTCTTACCCACTGCCTCCTGCATAGGTGATGCCTGGAAAGTTTTCCTACTCAACCTGACAGAGATTCATTTACATTTTTAATTCAAGGAGTCCTGTGAAGGCTCAAACAGAAATGGAGGCCTTTGTTGAGAGATACTTAGAATTTAAAAATGAGGACTTTCCTATTTTCTGGCCCACTTGTGCTGTGCCTTTTGCTCAGTTGTCTCTACTGTGTACTGAGATGGGCCGTGTTAGGGGTGTGGACCACCTGATGTCCTGCTGCTCTGGTCCAGCTGAGTAGCAGACTCATCCACAGGTTGGGGGAGAGGGAGCGTGGAGAGTTATCCCTGGGCTAGTTCCTCTGCAGACTTGGGCTGCTCTTCAGGCTGTTTCTTATGCTCCTGACTCTTTCTTGCATCTCCACAGGTCTCAGCCTGTTTGTCTGCCTGCCCTTTCGGAAAGCTGATGTGTCCTTGTGAGTGGGAGAACCCTCTTCTCAGCATTCAGTGTCAGCTGTGGGCCCTGACAGGCCCTCCTGTGTGTTTGCTCTGATAGGCGAGTGTTCCAGGTGACCCAGGAGGATGTTAATAATGCTTTACCCCTTCTCTGAAATAAAGGTCTTACCTGAGCAAGCAGTAGGGTGACCAGACATCCAAGCTTTCCTGGGACTTAGAGGTGATAAGGGGCTTTCAGTTGTCAACTCCTAACTGTAAAGCAACTCTATGTGGTGAGGGATTTCATTGAACTTTGGAGAACAGTGGCATTTGCTCTGTGATGTGAGTTTTATGGCATGCCTTAGGAAGGAAATGAACACAGGAGACATTAGCCTCTCTGTGCAGAAGGAGATACTGTCCCAAGGTCAACAAGAAACAGGACACTGGATGGTCAAAGTAGGCTGAATCCAGAAGAAACAGAGATATTGACCAGAGACTTAGATGGGGGGAGGGGGAGAGAGAGAGAGAGAGAGAGAGAGAGAGAGAGAGAGAGAGAGAGAATTACCCGTCATGCTGGTGGACAAGATGTAGGAAGAGGGCATGAGGTCATTGAGGAAGTGTCAGCAGCCTGAGAGGACAAGACAGAGGAGAGCAGTAGGAGATTTAGAGAGGCATGCATGTGGAGGCCAGAGGGAACTTTGACTGGCCTTCCTCAAGTGCTGCCCACCTTGTGTTTTGAGGCAGGGTCTCTCTTTAGTCTGGAGCTTTCCAAGTTGGCTAGGCTGGCTGGCCAAAGAATCTCAGGGATCTGCTTGTCTCTAATTCCCAGCACTGGAATTATAAGCATGTGTCACTACACCTGTCTTTAAACAAACAAGTTCTAGAGGACCAAACCCAGGTCCTCACGTTTTCAAGGCAAGTTCTTTATCATCTGAGCTGTGGGCCCAGACCGTATCCTTGTTTTTTAAAATGGAGAAACCAAGGCTCAAGGAGAATAAAAAAGTTGATCAAGGCTACATGTTTATTCAGTAGTGGAGCTAAAGCTTTCCACTTCTCCCTGACTCTAATAGCTCTTTCCATTCTTTTTGACCAGGTTGTCTCAGAGAAACTTAGGGTTGCTTAGAACTGAAAATGTCAGGCTAGGGAGCTGGCTCCTGGGTAAAGTGTTTACTGGGTAAGCAGGAGGAACTGAGTTCAGATCCCCAGCACCCATGTAAGAAGCTGGGTGTGGTAGTGCATGTCTATAGCCTCAGTGCTGTGAGATGGAAAGAAGTGGGCCCAAGGCTTGCTGGCTAGCCATATCTATTCAAAACACTGAGCTCCGGGTTTGGTAAGAGACCATGTCTCAAAAAGCTAAGGTAGAAAAGACGTCAACTTCTCTTTTAGATTTTTATTTGTTTATTTTTATTTTATGTGCATGAATATTTTTCCTACATATATGTAAGTGCATCATGTGTTTGCAGTGCCAGTGGAGGTCAGAAGAGAGCATCAGATCTCCTGGAACTGGAGTTACAGATGGCTGTTAGCTGCTATGTGGGTGCTGGGAACTGAATCTGGGTCCCCTATAAGAGCAGCCAGTGTTCTTAACCACTGAGCAATCTATCCATCCCCTGATGTCAACTTCTGACTTCCACATGTCTGCATCTGCACAGGGAGCACACTTGTGCACATGCACACATGCATACATACATTACATACATACATACATGCATACATACACAAAAACCAGACATAGACACATAGTAAAAATTAAAAAAATAAATTAGAATGGAAATGCCAGTGTAAGCTCTTGTAGAGTATTATAACAATGTAGCTTAAGCCATCAGCTTTACACCAGGAGGCTGTGGATGGAGGATGGTATGGGGGGGGGACTTTGCTGACTGTGACTCAAGCTTCTTGCTGTGACTCTCCCTCTTCCATCTCTAGTCTCTTTCCGCAAAGCAGATCTGACTCTCAACGTGTGTGGTCTCTTCAGTGAAAACATAAACTTCAGAAAGGTGCAAAAACTCCTGGCTCTTGACACAGAGCAGAAGGATCAGGGAGGTCCTGTGGGGTTCCCATGAGGCACTTCCAGGGCTCCATCGGTCTCCGGGCCCAGCAAAGTCATTGTCCCCACAGTCACTGTTTAAGGATTCCTCTTTGCAAGGAACTGCCAGTACATGAGGGCTGGGTCCCTGATTGCAGGTGTTCACTGTGGCCAGGGTAAGAGGGATCTCAGCCCTCTCATTTACTTCCACACCCAAACAAGCCAAGACCCAGCAGGACAGTTCCACCTCCTGCAAGGCACTCACCCAGGGATGTGACCATCTGCCTGGTCCTGACCCTCTACAGAGCAGAGACACAGTGGGCTCAGGGTGGAGGCACATTGGGGTATGACTATGTTGTTTTTACAAGTACTGGCCATGTTGCACATCTCATGCTGGAGGCTGACAACCTCCAAGTCTTCCAGGGTTTTGTTCATAGCTCACACACATCTTGTAAGAATGCTCGTTGAACTCTAGGGTCAGTTGGACCTGCAGTAAAATTCTAAGTGCTTATGGAAGGGCCCTTCAGTCTCCACACAGAACTCCAGGGAAGATGCAGTGGATCTTAGGGGATGCTGGTTGTAGCAGAGGACATGCGGAGGAATGCAAGGACATTTGTAGTTGGGGCTTGAAGCGAGGGAACCAGGTTCCACCTGATTTGCTTTCATTCTTCTCTGGATGTCCTGCATTCTGACTGCCCTTTGTCAGCTGCTGCTGTGGTTGGACTGTTCCCGCCAAAATTCATGCTGAGGACTGGGGAGAAGGCTCAATTGGCAAAGCACTTGCCGTGTAAACATGTGGATCTGAGTTTGAATCCCCAGCAACCGTGTAAAAGCTAGACCCCTAACACAAGGGACTATAATCCCAGTGAATCTACAAAGGGGATGAGGGGCAGAGACAGGGGAATCTTTGGAAGTTTGAGGCCAGCTAGCCTGGTGTTCACAGTGGAAAAACAGCAAGAGACCTTGTCTCCAAGAAGGTGGAAGGTGAAGGTCAACATTCAAGGTTGTCCTCTGACCCCCACATGTGTGCAATATATGCACATGCCTGCATTCATACACGTGAACACATACACCCATGTGCACACAAAGCAAACCAAAACTCACTGGAATTTGATTGCTTCTCTGACAGTATTGCGAGGTGGGGTCTGTAAGAGATGGTGAGGCCATGAGAGCTCTTCCCTCATGAATGAAAGCTCTTGCTCCTTTCTGAGGTGACTCGGGTCTCCCACACAGAGCTGCCTCTGACGTGCCTCTTCTGGTTTTCAGAGGACCTTTGGCAGAGAAGAGCTGCTCACCTGTGCAGTGCCAATCAGATCCTTCCCTATCACACCTCAGGGGCCCTCTGAATGGCCAGTGATACAAAGCCAAGCCGGGCAGACTTACTACATCCTCAAAGCCATGGTGGATGTCATTTGCAAAGGGGGTTTCTGGGAACAGGTCAGGGGCACGCATGTTCTTCCTTTGAGAACTGCCGTCCAAGGATGCCCCAAAAGTGGACTCTGAAAGGCAAGATAATCCTGGCCTCTCAAAGTGTCTTGGGTCTTCAGTAGAAATGAAAAGCACTCTGATTTCTCAAGCTGCTTAATCAGATTCCATCAGAAATGTGTACCTACAAAAACTTCCCCTGTGGGCTGAGAACCCTGCTGAGAAATTTCAACCCAGAGTGCAATTAGCTGGAGAGAATTACCAGCATTGGAAAATAAAACTTCATACGGCAGAGCATCCCAATTACGGGGACAGTGTCATTTATTCACTCCTTGTGTGGATGTATTTAGCCCATCATCTTGTCGGGTTAATGATACAACCAAGGCGATCCACCCCCATTATTGCTCAATAATGGGCCGTGGAGATGGCGTATCTTTGCCTTTATTTTTGCTGGCACATCCTAGCTCTGAAGCGCATTAAAGTAATAAAATTAGGCAGCAAGGCGTCCTCGTCCCTCCCACCATGTTCCCGTAACCCCCTCATTTACAACAAACTGAGATAGATAAAAAAAAGTTTGAAGCAATTTAAGATGATGCAATGCTGGATATGTAAATCCTGTTTTATTGGTAGTTGGGGCAGCTAGCTAAGTCTTCTAAGATGCCTGGTAACCTTCAGTTCACTAGCTCTACTGGGTTGCAAAAATTCTATGTCAAGGTCACGGGGGAAAATGAACAGTTGATGGTTTTTTCATTAACCTTATGTTGTGGGTGCTGTGGTCAGACAGATTATTGTCTCACTTGCTGACCAAATGTTTCACCCTAGCTGCATATGAGTGACGGTGCCTGCTAAGCTGGAGGGGTTTTATTTTAAAATTTTTGGTGTGTATGTGTGTGTGCATGTATGTGCATGGGTATGCATATATGCTTGTGGGAGCCAAAGGCTGATGTTGGGTATCTTCTTCAGTTGATCTCCATCTTTATTTTTGAAAATTATTATTTTTATTTTATGTGTATGAGTGTATTACCTGTATGTGTGTATGTGCACCCATGTCATGCAATGCTCATGGAGGTCAGAGAGGGCTTGGGATCCCCTGGAACTGGAGTTATAGATGATTGTTAGCCGCCATGTGGGTGCTGGGAGTCGAATCCGGGTACTCTGCTAGAGCAGCCGGTGTTCTTAACTGCTGAGCCGTTTCTTCAGCCCCAACCATCTTTTTTATTTTGAGTCAGGGTCTCTCTCTAAACTGGAGATTCTACTAGGTTGACTGGGTAGTGAGCCCCAGAGATCTGCCTGTCTCCATCTCCCCCAAACTGGGATTACAAGCACCCACTCTCATGCCTGGCTTCCTTTATATGGCTTCTGAGGACTGAACTCGGGTCCTTGCGCTTGTGCAGAAAGCACTTTACCGACTGAGCTGTCTTCAGCCTTGAGCTCAAGGTTTTACAGAATTGAACGGCAAAGGTACTTCTAATGTTTAAAGAACTATACTGCCCCCAGGCCCTTTATTCCTCTGAAGGAATTAACTGGCAGGATTGAGGAAACAGCAAGAACAATTTCAAGAGAAACCGTGGATGTAAATTTGGGAGCAGTAGAGAGATAGTGCAGGGCAGAGCGACTGTGCAATCAGTTCTCCAGATGCCCAGATGGGAACGGAGGGGGAGACAGAGAGACATCACAGATGGAGTGCTTCGTCAAGGTGAGCTTTTCCAGACTCTCAGCCAAGGAGCAAGAGGCCTGGTGCTCAGCAGGGATCTGCCCCATTCCCAGAGCTGTGAGCAGATTCCAAAGGTTCCAGAGACAAGGGAGAAAGAGGACAACACTCACCACACTCTGCAGAACTTATTTTAGACTTTATTGTGCTTAGCGTAGCCATTATAAAAGTAAGAGGCTTAAAAGCCAAGGAGCAAGTCGGGACTGGCCTAACTACACGGCCCTGTACTTTGCTCTCTCTTGCTTTCCTTGGCTTGAACTGACTGTGCCCGAACCTGCAGCAGGTAAGAAAGTGTTGGACAGGCTTTCCAGGCAGCAAGAGCTAGGATTTTTATATAGCTCACCTCCATGCTACAGGACAGAGAGTGTGGCGACCAGAGCAACCGTCCAAAAGGCCACAGGGTGGTGGGGTCCCTGTCTGTCCTTAGGTGGATAAGGCAGGGTCATGTTTCAGAGTCCATCTGCCACGGAATTGTTAAGACTACTTGGTTTAATTTAAGAGTCCTATCCAGGGACACACAGTCAGCAGTCTCTTTTTTCTACACTTTGGCCACTTGTAGCTTTCTGTTAATCACCACCTGTTGCAAGAAGCTTCGCTGGAGAGACTCCCTGTTGTGTTATATTCCCTGAGCCTTAGGTATAGAGGTTGCATTGTAGATGTTTCACTAAATCTCTGCCACCCAGGACTCAAAGGCTGTTGCAGACAAGGGGGTAGAAAGACTGTAAGAGCCAGAGATGGTGCGGGGTGGATGACCACAAGGAAACAGAGTTTTCCAGGAAGCTGGGAACTTGCTCATATGTTCATACAGCAATGGTGACAGCATGCATAAGACCCATGCAAACTCAAACCAGACAAAAACCCAGCATAGAAGTGGGGAAATGGGTTAGAAGTCCCAGCCTTAGCTGAGAAACTATTGGCAGCTGATCACTGCTGGGGGAGGGAGAGTCGGTCTTCTTTAAGGGAGTGACTCTAGATAGGTCGACTAGGCTCTAGTAGATGAACTCACAATGAGGGACATTTGGGAATACAAACTTGACTTGAAAGACCTTAATATATATGACAGAATGCATGAAATCTGGTTGGGGGGTGTCTATGGAGGGTACATATTTAGGGGAGGGGGTCTAAATATGATCAAGAAGTATCATATTAAATGCATAATAATTCAATTAAAATATATAAAAAAGACTACTTGTGTGCCTATATTATAACTGTTCCCCTTGTCACCCATCTGGCTGCCAAGAATATCAGACTCCACCCAAGGGAATTCTCAGACCCTCACCTTCTAATAGGCAGAGCAGGAGGGTACTGTCTACTGTAAGGAAGGTACCAGATGATGGGGATGTGGAGCCCATACTCAGAGGTAACTCTGAACACATCAATCTGGGTCTGTTGGGGATTCCTTTTTTTAAAAGTTTTATTTTATGTGTATATGTCTGTGTGTGTATATGCACATGTGTGCAGATGCCTGAAGAAGCCAGAAGAGGGTGTCAGATCCCCTGGAGCTGGATTATAAGCAGTTGTGAACCACCTGATGTGGGTGCTGGGAACTAAACTCAGGTCCTCTGCAAAAGCAGTATGTGCTCTTAACTGCTGACCATCTCTCCAGTTCCATATTGGAGACACTATGTGACTTAAGCCCACCTTTAGCTCCATGTTTCTGTAGCTGTTTATAAAAGCCTTACAAGTCTTCTTGTTGACCGAGTGTCCCCCTGGAGTTTCCCATGTCCTGCCTCACATGCTGCTGCTGCTGCTGGTGCCCTACTTTACTTTTGGCCCCCAAAACAGCTAAGACTGTGTGTCTTGGAGCTGGTCCCTGGCCATTACCATCACATCAACTCAGCAGAGCTTGTCAAAATTCAGATTTCTAGAAATGAAACACTCTTTGCAAGAACCCTGAATTTAGCTCTGTATTTGAACACATTACCTTTACTTTCATTTCCTCTGGATTGAGATCAAACTTATGGTTAGTAAAGTACTCAACCTGAAGACTGGTTCTCAACCTGGAGAACCACCACCGGCATCAGACAGAGCACAGCTCCTCCACAGACTTCCTTCTGCCTGGGGACTACCCTGTCTCCCCATGTTGCTGCTCTGAGTTCCTCCCAGGGGTTTCCCTGTGCTCAAACTTTGTGTTCAGCTGTACAGGCCTCTGGTTTCTGTCAGCATTACATAGTACAGGCCTTCTACATGGTTGCCTATAGGAAGAGCTAATTCTTTGCCCCTGTGGTGGGGTTTCCCAGATCTGAATATAGCACGACTAGTTTATTCATTCTGCTCTGATAGTATCTGTTGTTTCCAGCTTTGGGCCTTTAGATTACAGCTGATGAGAACATCTGCAAAGGAGCTTTTCCATGTCCATAAAGACTCATTTTTGCAGGGGTGGAATCACTGTGCAAGTTTACATTTATCTTTGGTAGAGGACTTTCAGTTTTCCCAAGTAATTGTACTGATTTGCCCTCTGCTGGCAGAGAGTGGGGTTTTGGTAGTTCTGTGTTCTTGCCAACATTTGGTTTTGTCAGACCTTTTGGCAGTTCGGGTAGGTGAATCCTTGTGGCTTTAGTTTGCATGGTCTTGCTGGCTAATGACTATGAGGGGTTTCATGTGCTTATTGACCTCTTAGATTTCTCTGTGGACTGGGAATATAACTCAGTAGTAGATCACTTACGTAGTGTTTGTGGGGACTTAGATTTGACCTCTGATAACACACACACACACAGAGAGAGAGAGAGAGAGAGAGAGAGAGAGACAGAGAGAGAGAGAGACAGAGACAGAGACTCATACACACATCAGTGCACATGGATTTCCTTTTATAAAGTGACTTACTGACTGATTGATTGTGTGTAGGTCAGAGGACAACTTTCAGGAGCCACCCACCCTTTCAGGCAGGGTCTCTCTTGTTTCTGATGCTGCAGTGTGTGCTGCAGGCTAGCTGGCCTGCAAACTCGCTGGTGATGCTCCTGTCTCTGTTTCCTGTTTTGCAGTAGGAGTGTTGGGATTATGTCTGCATGTCACAGCATCTGGGTTCTGGGTATTGGACTCAGCTCATCAGGCTTGTATGGCTAGTACTTTTACCTGATGAGCCATCTTCCCAGCCCAATCAATTTAGAAATTGAGCTGTCTGTCATTCCTCCTCGTAATGTGTAGGAATAGCCATTAATGGTTGTTTTGCCCACTGATTTATCCTTGATAAGCTTTCCAGGTGATTTAAGTCAGAGACTTACCTCCAGGATACTCTAGTTTATTCAATTTTGTTGAGCCATTTTTTTCTTTTCTTCTTTTTCCAAACAAGCAGCCTGCTTTCTGCCTCATGTCCTCTGTGTGTATGGCAGTGGTTTCTTCTCACTTTCTTTTAACTAAAGAAATAGACTTTTTGGCAGAAATAGAGTTCATGTGTTGAATTATGATTGTGTTTTTGCCATTAAAGACTGATTGTGTGGCCATGAAGTCTGGGGATGTACATCAGCCTGTTTTATGTTGCTATAACAAAATACCTGAGGCTAAGGAGTGTATAAAGAGGCTGATTGAGCACGCAATGCCAGAAGCTCATGAGCATGGCCCTGGTTTCTGCTGGGCTCTGATGATGGTCTGATGGTGAATGGCATCACATGGCAGAGGAGGTAGTGTAGAAGAGATCACACAACAAAACAGGAGACCAGGGAGTTGAGTGTGATGGTGCACACCTGTAATCTCATCCATTGGGAGGTTGGTGGTAGGAGGAACAGGAATTCAAGATTGGGGCTGGAGAGATGGCTCAGCAGTTAAGTGCACTGGCTGTTCTTGTAGAGGACCTGGGTTCAATTCCCAGCACCGATGGTGGCTAACAACCATCTTTAACTTTAGTTCCAGGGGATTCCAGGGCCTCTTCTGACCTCCGTGGGCATTGCACAACATGGGCACACTTACATGCAGGCAATACAGACATACATATAAAATTAAAAAAAAAATAATTAAAAAAAAGAATTCAAGGTCATCCTCATCTATACAGCGAGTTTCACACTAGCTTGAGCTACAGTGCCCTGTCTCAAAATAAGCAAACAAACAAAAATCCAACCAACCAGCCAAACATAGCAGGAAGACCTGGTTTTGTTCTTTTAAAATATTTTTTTTTTCTTCTTGGGGCTGGAGAGATGACTCAGTGGATAAGAATACTGGCTGTTTTTGCTGAAAAGCCTGATTCAATTCCCAGCACCCACATAGTGGCTAACTATGTGGTCTGTAACTCCAGTTCCAGGGAATTTGACACCCTCTCTTGACCTCCTTGGACATTGCAAGACATGGGTACACTTATACACACACAATCAATACACTCATACACATACCATAAAAAATAAAAGATAAAAATTTCTTTATCTTTTTTTAGTAACAACTTGCTCTCATGAAAACTCACTCCCAGAGACATTAATCCTTTGCCAGAGCAAAGCCCTCAGTGACGTCATCACCATCCACTTAGTGTGTGAATGTGTGTGTGCACGCATGTGTGCATGTGCGTGTGCCTGTACACATGGTGGTCAGAGGACAATCTGTGGGAACTGGTTCTCACCTTCTTCTATGTGGGTTCAGAGGATGGATCTCAGGCTTGGCAGCAAGTGCTTTTACCCATGGAACCCTCTTACCAAGTTCATTCCATCTCTTAAAGGTCCCACACCATCACCAACACCCGTGCCCTGGGCACCAAGCTCCTAGCATGTGAACTGGGGGGCATATCACATCTAGGCACAATAGGATACAAGGGGTCAGTCTAAAGCCCTCCTGGCTCTTGGTTGCGTGATTTTAGCATCCTAACATTGCCAGAGATTTGTGTAGTGGAGGGAGACAGGCAGGGGAAGGAGAGTTTCAGAACTCCCTTTGTTCGAGTTGGCCCATTATTCCCCTTACTGGGTGTTGTGAAGCCCCATGCAGGTCTCTCTTGTCCTCCACAGCAGACTGTCTCCTCTTCTGGAAGCTCAGGGGAAGGAGGACCTGGGTCTGGTGTGTGTGTTTGTGAGTGGATGACCTGCATTGGTGCCTTAGAAGGAAGCCTTATGTGTCCTTCCACACTGACCCCATCTCACCTCCCTGCCACCCCTATGAATTTGAAGGTGGACTAATAAGATTGTTCATGTCCTGTGGTGTTAAAATCCATGTACTCTAAAACTCTCATCCTGCAGACATGTGTGGTGGAGACTGAGATGTTGTTGTGGTGGAAAAGTTGGGGCATTTGTTTTTAAGCATGGACATCCAAGTTGGAGGACTTGTTGCCTCTCTCCGAGGGGATCAAGAGACAGAGTGGGGGAAGGTGTGGTTTTTCTTTTCTGCATTTGGTAATGAAGAGAGTTACCATTTGCCCTTTTTCTCTCTAACTATTCAGAAGCCCAGCATGCAGGAAGTGGTAAGGTAGTGGGGGAAGGAAGAAAAGGCTCTGTGTACTGTGTGTGTGTGTGTGTGTGTGTGTGTGTGTGTGTGTGCGTGTGTGTGTGTGTGCGCGCGCGCGCGCACACGCGCCCACGCGCTCCCCATTTCATATCCATCTCCAACCCGGTGCAGACCCTAGTTAAATGGTCTTAGAAAGCTGTTTGTGGTATCATGACCATCCATAAAAATTATAATGACACTGCATACACATCGTGACTCTGACATCTCTGACTGTGAGACTGGCTCAGGTAGAGATCTCTTTTCTTGCTTGCAGGCTGGTTACGATGGTGAGAGCATTGGAAATTGCCCATTTTCCCAGCGTCTCTTTATGATCCTCTGGCTAAAGGGTGTTATATTCAATGTGACAACGGTGGATCTGAAGAGGTGAGGAAAGGCTTCTGTGTCATAGAAATAACCAGACCTAATTCTTTGTAGACACCAGCACACCCTCCCATGCTTGTGTGCACGCACATGTGCACTCTCACACTTCCTGGGGCCCATGGGCATATCACAGTATGTCTGTCCTTGCTTAGAAGTCTGGAAGGAACCCTGATGTGAGTTAAAGAGTGGGGTTTATCTAAAGCTCAGGGCCTGCAGTCAGGAAGGAGTAGGAGTTGGGGATAGGGGGAGCCTGTTTTCCCTGGAAACCTGCCAGCTGTGTGTCTCCCAAAAGCCTTTCTCAGTATAGTTCCTGGCTGATGATACTGGAGAGTTAACTTTCCCATCTCCATATTCAGAAAAGGGGCTGCAGAGGGCAGAGACCACCATTTGTTCATGTACACTTTTACCTTCATCACCAAGAAGTCATCTTTCAAATTCACAGGCTACTTTGAGATCCGCAAGGGTTATATCTCTTAAATTGAGAGGATACTGCTAAGCCTTGGACATGAACCCAAATACCCAAGACTGCTCTTCCCTCCTGTCTAGGAAGCCTGCAGACCTTCAGAACCTAGCTCCCGGGACAAATCCTCCTTTCATGACTTTTGATGGTGAAGTCAAGACAGATGTGAATAAGATCGAGGAGTTCTTAGAGGAGAAGCTAGCTCCCCCAAGGTAGGCTTCCTAGAGCCAGTACTCATAACTTGGTCGGTACTGCCCCACCCCATGCTGGGCCATTCTAAAGCTCTGGGCTTCATGTGTTTGCTTTCCTGTGGTGTGTCGCTTCCTTTCCATGTACTGTGTACCATGGGAAACAGAGCCAGGTTAGACATCTCGCCTGGGCTTCTGTTCTAATTTCATTTCTGTTGCTATGATAAAATATCCTGACAAAAAGCAGCTTAGGGAAGGAAAGGGTTTATTTCGCTTACACTTCCAAGTTGCAACCCATGATAACACAGAAGTGTAGGCAGCAGGAACCTAAAGTAGTTAACCTCATCATGTCTAGTGTCAAGAACAGAGGGAAATACATGGTGCTTGCTGCTATTTCCTACACAATTCAGGACCCCCTGCCTAGGGATGGTGCCACCCACAGTGGGCTGGGTCTTCCGACATCAACAATCAAGGCACTATCCCACAGACATGGCCACAGGCCAACCTGCTCTAGGGAATCCCTCAATTGAGGCTCTCCTCTCAGGAGATTCTAGATTGGGGCAAGTTGACATTTTAAACGAAGCACCACAACTTCCTTTCTTTGCACTTAAAGTCTGGCAATTAGGACGGGATGGCAGGAGGCAGAGAAGACATGCCATTGGCATGTAGGGGAGCCTGGCCACTGCTATGTGGCACTTGTGGTAACCTTCTAGTCAAATGCTTTCACTGGACTAAGGAGGGAACTAAGACAAGCAGCCTCAGGTTGGCCTCTGTGTCCTAGGATTGATCATCATCAGGACAAAATCCCCAGGGCCAGTGCGGTTCTCCCAAAGTATCTTTCCACTTGACCTTGAAGATTAGTTGATTATGAAAACAGCCCAGAGGGTCTGTTCATTTTTATGTCTGTTTAGAGAAAGACATTTCCTCCATTGCATCATCCTGACTCAGTCGTTTTTCTTTTGATGACCATCCAATTTTGTGTTTTTCAAGGTACCCTAAGCTAGGAACCCAACACCCTGAATCTAACTCAGCAGGAAATGATGTTTTTGCCAAATTTTCAGCATTTATTAAAAACACCAAGAAGGACACAAATGAGAGTAAGTACTTGTCTTAACTGATGTTTGGTTCCACGTGGTCTTGTAAGATCTTGGCCATTCAGACACACTTCACAGACAGTAGAGATGAAGTCTGCAAATGAGGGGAAAATGCCTCCAGCTTTGACTCTGCACGTGACTCTTGAGAAACCAAATGTTTCTAGAGTTTAGGAACCCAGAATACGACACTATTAAGGGGAAATGGTCACCGTCAAGTCTTCCTGTCTGCAACATGGGAACCATTTAAATGATGCTCCTACCCATCCCTACCTTGTCATTGGCTTTCATAAATATTGAAAAAGAGATGAGTTCAGGGTGAGAGAGATGGATGGTTCAGTGGGTAAGAGCTTGTACTGCCGGCTCTCGCAGAGGACCCGAGTTGGGTTCCCAGCATTCACAGTGGGAGGTTCACAACTGCCTGTAACTCTAGCTCCAGGGCTCCTGATACCCTTCTCTTGTCTCCGAAAACACTTGCTCTCATGCCTCTCTCTCTCTCTCTCTCTCTCTCTCTCTCTCTCTCTCTCTCTCTCTCCCTCTCTCTCTCCACACACATACACACACGCACACACAGACACATAAATAAATAAGTAAATAAATAAATAAAAACAGTTGACAAGCCAACGTGGATGGGGAAAATGCATAGGGCCATATCCCTAGATAAAGAGCTGCCGGGAATCAATGGATGCTGAGAGGGAGATTCAGTTTTCTCAGGGACAAGCTCCCTGATAGGCTCTCTAATCCTAAGTGTCAGCCCTAAACACAAGCACATATGAGCACCACTAAATGGAGTCATTAGATTGTGTATATATACTTATGTATGTGCTATATGTGTGTATGTATACATGTAACAATAAGAGGTCATGAATTTGAGAGGGAGTAGGGGGCACACAGAAGGAGTTAGAGGGAGAGAGAGGGGTACAAATGATGTAAATACAGTACTCATGTATGAAATCCTCAAAAAATTTAATTAAAAACATAAAATAAATAAAAAATACTTTATTATTTTCATTTTAAGTGTATGAATGTATTACATTAATGTGTATAAATGCACCCATATCATGCAATGCCCGTGGAGGTCAGAAGTGGGCATTGGATCCCTGGGACTGGACTTATAGATGGTTGTTAGTCACCATGCGGGTGCTAGGAATCAAATCCAGGTCCTCTGCAAGAGTAGCCAGTGCCCCTAACTGCTGAGCCATCTCTCCAGCCCTAAAAACATAGAATAAATGTTAAGAAGTCTAAAAGACAGATGAGTTCTAGGAATTGCAGAGCTGTGAGATCAGACAGGGAGGAGTGGACCCATGTCCAGACACTGTACATCCCAATCCTTTTGTCCTTCTCACTGCTGACCAGCCACGTCTCCTCAAGGAAGAGGCTCAAGCTCTCTCCTTCCTAGGAGGAACACAGTGACACCCACATAGCCTAGCTCAGTAATTTCTTGCCTTATTGCTTTAGTTTATGAAAAGAACCTGCTCCGGGCCCTGAAGAAGCTGGACAATTACCTGAACAGCCCCCTGCCGGATGAAATAGATGCATATAGCACCGAGGATGTCACTGTTTCCGGAAGGAAGTTTCTGGATGGGAATGAGCTCACACTAGCCGACTGTAACCTCTTACCCAAGCTCCACATTATTAAGGTTTGTCTTTCTCTCTGACACCTGTGCTGGATCCATGAATAAGGTTTTGCTTTATTTTGTTTTGACTTGTGTTTGGGCCACACTTTGAAACAGCCTGAAATGCAGATTCTTGAATTAAAAACTAGCTTGTTTCTGTTCAAGGCAGCCAGACTGCCAGGTTTAGACACATGGAACCATGAGCTCTAAGTATTCTGAGGAAATGCCTGTGAACTTGGCCCCTGTCCATCTGTGTTCACTGATGTTCTCAGTCTAAACAAAAGTTAAACGAAGCAACTCAAGGAAATGTCTTTGGCATTTAATACACATGGCTTGAAGATGATGCATTGTTGATAATTGCAGGGATAAACAAAACTTGTTCTATCGTCTTTGAGTATCAGCTCTTTACAGCTAAGAGCATCTGATAGCGCTCCTTGGCTTGGTCTCTTTCATTGCTGGTGACTGTCTTCCTAGGAAGCTGAGCATGAAGTAGATAAGCGTGATATGAGTCAATGGTCGTCTACGGTTAGGGCTTAAATGCCAGTATTCTCCAGTGTTTGAAGATATAAGGATTGTGTGGGAGAGCATTTGGAAATCCAAATTTCCCGATCAATTCATCTGATCTAGAAAATCAGACTTCTAGTGGCAACCCCAGAGGTTCACGTCTGTGGCCTCTGGATTGCACGTCTGTGGCCTCTGGATGCCTCAGGAAGAAGCCTGTGCTTAGCTCTGGGTATCCTAATAGTTAAGTTCCCACCAGGTTCAAAGCTAATGTAGGAATGTAAGAGTGGAGATGTTGGGGGAAACAGGGAGCTACAAGTCAATGCTGTGCTCTAAGTTCACTTGTAAATGGCTGTCAGAAAGCATCCATGACGTTCACACTGCCCATGGTGCTGCTGCTCCTGTGGGCCACCTGGCACTCTTGGTTACTTCATGCTGTAACTTTGCCTGTCTCTTCCTACACATCTTCTTCCCCCTCAGTCTTTGCCCTGCTTAACCTCTTCCTCTCGTCTCTGTTGTCTTGGAGGGATGCCCACTTCAAATTAATGTTGCTGATCTAGTGAGTGAACGTCTTCAGTAGCTGTGATATGAGCCCTAACAGAGCCCTAACATCCAAAGTCTAATGAACGTGGCTGGATTCCTCAAAACCTGCTAAGTCTGGAAGTCTTTTCCACCAGGATATTCATGCCATGGTGCTTAGTTCCTGTCAGAGACTGTTTTTAGTCTTTGCTGTGGCTAATATAGCATGGAAGAGACATGTGCAGATTGAAGAATTTTTGGTTGCTGTGTTAAAATGGGGCTGGAGAGATGGCTCAGCAGTTAACAGCACTGGCTGCACTTGCAGAGGACCCGAGTTTCATTCCCACCACCCATGTGGTAGCTAATAACGACCTATAACTCCAGTTCCAGGGGATCCGATGCCTTCGTCTGACCTCTGCAGGACATGAGTGCCCTTATACACATGCAGGCAATACACTTACACACATAAAATAAAAATAATAAAGTATTTTTAAAAAATGCTTAAAACATCAACAACAAGAGAAAGGTTTATTTTGGATCATAGTTTCAGAAATATGGTCCATGATCACCTGGTTCTGTTGCTGGTAGGTCTGTGGTGAACATCATGACAGAAGAAAGCTGATCATTTTATGGAAGCCAGAAAGCAGAAAGAGCAAGAAGAAGGGTCTGAGGACAAGATATACTTTTTTTTTTTTTGGTCTTTTTGAGGCAGGGTCTCTCTGTAGCCCCAGCTGGCCTGAAACTCAGCCTTGAACTCACAGAGATCTGCCTGCTCCTGCCTCCTGAGTGCTGGGATTAAGGGCGTGCACTACCACGCCTGGCACAAGATGTACTTTGAAAGGTATGCCCTCAGTGACCTAGAAAATGGGAAATATTCCAGCTATACAGCATTAATTACTGCTTGTTTTGTCCATATAAAAAGAGGAGGGAGCAGAGAGCTGGATCAGCAGTTAAGAGCAATTGTTGCTCTTGTAGAGGATCAGAGTCCGGTTCCTAACACCCACTTCAGATGGCTCACAACCACCTGTAAACTCCAAGTTTAGGGTGTCTGACACCTTCTGACCTCTGTGGGCACCCATACACATGTGCACACCCCCACACACAGACACATGCACGTACATATAAATAAGAACACCATAATGCTCTGAATGGTACCTGCACTCAGTAGTCCCTCCCGCTGGCAGTGTGTTAGACATTCACTATCTGGCATTGTTGGTTTTCTTGGCTTTGGTGTCTATTAAACCTGGTATTTCTATTGATACACTTATGTATTTAAAAAAAAGAAAACCATAAAATATA
Organism: Nannospalax galili; assembly: GCF_000622305.1. Taxonomy (NCBI): domain Eukaryota; kingdom Metazoa; phylum Chordata; class Mammalia; order Rodentia; family Spalacidae; genus Nannospalax; species Nannospalax galili. Next base: position 1,927,102 of record NW_008340872.1, on the reverse strand, counting down.
AAAGGAACAATTACATTTCAGTGGAAGGGGGAGGCTTCAGAGAGAAATAAAGCCGTCGATGGTGCTTAAAAGACCTTCTAGCAAAATTCAAAGCCATTTAACACTCAGAATATCAAAGTGCACAATGATCTTCCAGAGTGAAGTGCTTCTGGAGGAACCGAGCATCAATCCAAGGGAGTCAAGGGAAAGGATGAGGGAGTCAAGAGATCTTTAGTTCATTCTGCTTTTTGAAACTCAGCAGAAATGGTACTAAAATGGAATATGGGCTCCATCTTTGGTAAAACTACAGGAGGATGGCATAATCACTAACTCGAAGACCAAGGCACCTCAGTCAGTACAGAGGCCAGTGCGTGCTTCTCCGTGCTGTTCAGAAAGTGCTGAGTTCTCAAAGAGGAAATGACCAGATCATATGGTAGATTCATTCTTAGCTTTTTAAAGAGTTCTCCACACTGATTTCCACAGTTGTACCAGTTTGCAATCCCAGCACCAGTGACTGAGAACTTCCTTTCCCCACATCCTCACCAGCATTTGGTGTCCTTTGTTCTCTTGATCTTAGCCATTCTGACTAGGGTAAGATGAATTCTTAAAGTAGTTTTGATTTCCAAGTCCTTAATTACTAAGGATGTTGAACACTTTTAAAAATAATTTATTAAGAATTTCATACAGGCATATAAGCATATAAGGTGTTTTGATGAAATCCGTGCCCACTCCTGCCCATCCAGCTCCTCCCATATCTCCCCATCACGTTTTTCTGATAACTTTATGTGCTCTTTCTCCTTTTTTTTTTATGGAGCTTTTTGCCACTTTAACATTCCTCCCTCTGAAGAGGTAACCCTAAAATCTTTTAAGGATTAGATAAGAGCTCCCAAATACTTCTGACATTTTTGGCCTTTGGAATGGAGTATGTTGCTAAGAGGCCCAAGGACATTTTGATTTTTAGCCAAGAAACTGGCTACTTTTCTTTGGGGTCTTTTTACACTAACTGCCTAGCCAAATCCTACCTCCTATTCTTATCACACCATCTTCTGAAGAGGTTATCCAGCTTGCGGATAGGGAATCAGGATGCAGACCACTCTGGCATCTTCCATGCTGAACAGGGATGCAGGGTGAGGCAACTGGGGTACTCTTTCAGTGGATCTATCTAAAAGGCTCCCAAATTGCATAACTTATCTGTAGGGGGGAAAGAAAGTCCTTGACTGGTGAATAGGAGATGTGAAGGAGAAGTAAAGGCAAGAGTAATTAGCATTATAAGTTCTAGATAGGGAACTAGGGCAATTTTCCAAACGTTCATATGAGAGTCCATTGGAATTTCTTGAGGAGAACTTCCAAAAGCATCCCTCTATTGGGTTCCTCCTCGTTTTTCTTTTGTCTGCCAAGGCTGGACTCTAGAGTGATGGATTCAGGATTTGCTTTCAGGCTTTTTGGTAGCTGTTGGAGTGGTTAGAATCAGTGTCAGTTCCCTCTCAAATACTTTTAGATGGGGAAGAAAACAAATTTGGCCATCATTTTAGAACAATAGCAGGTTGTCTCCCTTAGCTACAGGTGGGCACTACAGTATTGCACACCAAGATTTGAAGTCTTACATCTGAGAAGCACTTTCTGATTCAGAACAAGAGCATCAATGAGAAATAATTGTCAAATAACATTTTATATGGACTTAAGCCTAATGTTTGAGATGTATAATATAATCCCTTGAACTCTTAAAGAAATATACTGATGACTTTAATCTTTGGTTATACTTTCTTTTTGGGTGTTTAAGACCATTCAGTTGGCCCAAACAGTTTATTTTTACTCTTAAGGTAATTTGAGGATCTGTTCCTCAGGGGTCACATGGGCTTAGGAGGAGCCCCTGGCTCCTTTCTTTTACCAGTTCCACCTATGTGAAGGTAAGTCAAAGGTCCTGCTCGAATATGGCTGGCTTCAGTTGGAAGCATGGAGGAAATGTTTCCTCTGAGTCGACCCTCCTCTTTGTAGACTGGATACTGGTTCAAGTCCATCTGGTGGGGCCTCCATGGCCTCCCTGAACAAGAGGACAGGTGACTCACCACAGTTACAGGACATTTTTGAGAGATGGTCCATAGTCACCTGGAACTTAGTCAACTTTGGAGGGCAAGGGGCAAAAACTGTCCTTTAAGTCCCTCTGACCAGATTAGTATAGGCCTTCCACCAGTCTGGTACTTTTAATTATCATGTGCTATATAGATAAGGCTTGAGTGAAAAACCAAATCTGCTCAGATAAACCTTGACTAGATATTTTGTTCCTTAAACTATGACCATAGACATTTTAAGATTGTGTGTATATTATTTTTGTCTCATCCTTTATATATGATAACAAACCTACACAGACCTTCACCACTTGCCTAGGTATCATTTTTTTTTCTATTTTGGAAAATATCTCCATCCCCATATCCTTTTAACACTGTTCACATTCTCATTTTCTTCTTTTAATAATTACGACACAAAAACATTAACAAATAATAATAGCGAAATAAATTTTCCATCTGTTGTGAGAATTCTTGTCCTTGGGATACTAACCAATGCTTATTCCCCTTCAGGTTTCTAGAGTCAAGCCAATGTTTGATTAAAGTTTTCTTAGGGAACCAATGAATTTACTGAGCTTGTTTACTGAGAAAACTGAGTGGTTGCTGAGGTGTATGAATGACCTGAGGGTATGTACACTGGAAAGCCTTTACCCAGTATGGGTCAAGTCTTCTCTTCCTAGCCTTCCCCAGATTGTATACTTTAGCCCTCCCCAAATCCAGGAGACCATGTGTGATCAGGGCCAAATTACATACAGTTGGCTG
>NW_008340872.1:1899334-1923788 GCF_000622305.1 Nannospalax galili | reverse complement strand
CGTCAGTTGAGGGACACTTAGATTGCTTCCATCTCTTAGCTATTGTGAAAAGAGCAGCAACAAATATGGTTGCACAAATGTCTCTACAATAGGATGAGTCCTTTGGGTATATTCCAAGGAGTGGTATAACTGGGTCATATGGTAGGTTCATTTTTAGTTTTTTAAGAGTTCTCCACACTGTTTTCCTTAGGGGTTGCATGAGTTTGCGATCCCACCAGCAGTGAATGAGCCCCTTTCTCTACATCCTTGCTAGCATTTGGTATCATTTGTTCTCTTGATCCTAGCCAGTCTGATTGGGGGAAGGTGATATCTTAGGGTGGCTTTAATTTTCATTTCTCTAATTACTAACAGCGGTGAACACTTTTTGAGAAGTTTCTTAGCCATCATTATTTCTTCCTTTGAGAACTCTCTGCTTAGATCTTTAGCCCATCTTTTAATTGGGTCATTTGGTTTCTCGCTTTGTTTTTTGAGTTCTTTATATGTTCTGGATGTTAAGCCTCTTTCAGATGTGTCACTGGTGAAGGTTTTTTCCCATTCTGTGGGTTTTATCTTCACTTTTTTAATTGTTTCTTTTGCTGTACAGAAGCTTTTTAATTTAATGAGGTCCCACTTATTGATTTTTAACTATAATTCCTGAGTAACATCTGTCCAATTTAGAAAATCCTTTCCTACACCTATATGCTGTAAGTTATGGCCAATATTTTCTTCTAATAGTTTCAGGGTTTCTACTTTCGCATTGAGGTCTTTGATCCATTTGGAGTTGACCTTTGTGCAAGGTGAAAGTTAAGGATCTAGTTTCATTCTTCTACAGGTGGAGATCCAGTTTTGCAGCACCATTTGTTGAAGATGCTGTCTTTCCTCCATTGTGTGTTCTTGGCACCTTTGTCAAATATCAGGTGGCTGAAATTGCATGTACTCAGGTTTGGGTCTTCAATGATGTTCCATTGATCTATGTGTCTGTTTTTGCACCAGTACCATGCTGTTTTTATGACTATAGCTCTGTAGTATACTTTGAGATCTGGTATAGTAATCCCCCCAGCTCAGGGTTGCTTTGGCTCTCTGGGGTCTTTTGTGCCTCCATATGCATTTAAGGTTGCATTTTTCTAATTCTGTGAAGTATGTCACAGGGATTTTTAGTGGAATTGCATTGAATCTATATGTTGCTTTTGGTAGGGTGGTCATTTTAACAATATTAATTTTTTCAATCCATGAACATGGGAGGTCCTTCCATCTCCTGGCGTCTTCCTCAATCTCTTTAACAATTTAAAATTTTCATTGTAGAGATTTTTGGTGTGTCTGGTCAGATTTATCCCAAGGTATTTTAATTTTTTTGCAGCAATTGTGAAGGGAATCATTTCCCATTATTCTTTCTCCAATTGCTTGTTATTGGTATATAGAAAGGCTACTGATTTTTGTATATTGATTTTATAACCTGCCACTATACTGGAAGTGTTGATCAGTTCTAGGAGTTTTCTGGTGGAACTTTTGGGACCTCTTAGGTCATATCATATCATCTGCAAAAAGTGATAGTTTGACCTCTTCTTTTCCTATTAGTCCTCCTTTAATTTCCTTCTCCTGTCTTATGGCTTTAGCCAGGGTTTCAAGCACTATGTTAAAAAGGAGTGGAGATAGTGGAGATCATCCATTTAGAATAATGTTGGCTGTGGGCTTGTTATATATGACTTTAATTATGTTGAGGTATGTTCCCTACAGTCCAATTCCCCCCAGGACTTTGATCATAAACACATATTGAATTTTGTCAAAGGCCTTCTCTGCATCTATTGAGATGACCATGTGGTTCTTGTCTTTGAGCCCATATATATGATTTATGACACTTATTGACTTATGTATATTTAACCATCCCTGCATCTCTGGGATAAAGCCTACTTGATCATGGTGAATGATCTTTCTGATGTGTGTCTGTATGTGGTTTGTGAGTGTTTTGTTGAGAATCTTTGCATCTATGTTCATTAAGGATATGGGTCTATAGTTTTCTTTTTTGGTTGTATCTTTACCCAGTTTGGGTATTAGAGTGATGCTGGCTTCATAGAAGGAATTTGGGAGTTCTCCTTCTGTTTCTATTGTTCTGAATAATTTAAGTAGTATTGGTTGGAGACCTTCTTTAAATGTCTGGTAGAATTCTGCTGTAAATCCATCTGGGCCTGGGCTTTTTTTAGTTGGGAGGCTTTGTATTACTGTTTCAATTTCCTTATATGTTATGGGTCTGTATAAACTATTGATCTCTTCTTGGTTTAACTTTAGAGTTTCCCATGATTTCAAATATACTTCCATTTCTTTCAGATTTTCAGATTAGTAGCGTATATGGTCTGGATCTTTTGGGTGTCTGTTATAAGGTTTCACCTTTCATCTCTGAGTTTTGTTGATTTGGGTTTGCTATTTCTTTTGATTAACTGAGCTAGGGGCCTCCTGTTTAGCTTTTCTTTTTAAATATTTTATTATTATTTTTATTTTATGTGTATGAGTGTATTGCCTGCATTTGTTTTCTTTGTTTCTATTTCATTAATTTCTGCTCTGATTTTTGTCATTTCTTCTCTTCTGCTGGGTTTAGATTTCATTTGCTCTTGCCTTTCCAGCGCCTTGAGCTGCAGTGTTAGGTCATTTATTTGGGCTCTTTCTGATTTTTTAATGTAGGCACTTAGAGCTATAAACTTCCCTCTTAGGACTGCTTTTAACGTGTCCCAGAGGTTGTGTTGTGTTGTATTGTCCTTTGCGTTGAGTTCCAGGAATTCTTTTATTTCTTTCTTAATTTCTCCTTTGACCCACTCATTGTTTAGGAGTGTGTTGTTTAATCACCACGAGCTCATGTAGTGGCTAGGGCTTTGTCCAGTGTTGATTTTGAGCTTTATTGCATTGTGGTCCAATAGAATGCATGGAATTATTTCAATTTTTTTTTGTATTTGTGAGGTTTGTTTTGTGACCCAATATGTGGTCGGTTTTTGAAACAGTTTCATGGGGTGCTGTGTAGAAAGTGTATTCTTTGGTGCTTGGATGGAATATTCAAAAGATATCTGTTAGGTCCATTTGATATATGGTATCATTTAATTCAGACGTCTCTCTATATATTCTTTGTCCAGTTGACCTGGCCGATGGAGACAGTGGGATGCTGAAGTCCCCTACTCTTACTGAGTTGGGGTTAATCTGTGTCTTAAAGTCCTGTAGTGTGGTTTTTATGAATTTGGGTGCACCAGAGTTTGGTGTATATATGTTAAGGATTGTAATATCTTCTTGGTTAATTGTTCCTTTGATCAGAATGAAGTGACCCTCCTTAACTCTTCTGATTAGTTTTACTGTGAAGTCTATTTTTTCAGATAGTAGAATTGTAACCCCTGCTTGTTTCTTAGTGCCATTTGCTTGGAATATTCTTTTCCATCCTTTCACCTTAAGGTAGTGCCTGTCCTTGAAGGTGAGATGGGTTTCTTGCAGACAGCAAAAAGATGGATTTTGTTCCTTAATTCATTTGCTTAGCCTGTGTCTTTTGAATGGGGAGTTCAGTCCATTGATATAATTGAAAGATATGTATTGGTTGCCATCATTTTCACTGCTATTTGTGTTTTTTGTCTAATTTTGTGTTTTCTCAGTTATACCTTTATTTATTTTCTTTTGTTGCCCCTGTGGTATAGTTGTTCCTTTCTCTTCTCTTTGCATTGCTTCAAGTATTCTTTGAAGGGCTGATTTCATGGACATGTATTCTTTTAGGCTTTTCATGTCATGGAAGATTTTTCTTTCCTCTAACTATAATAGACATTTTTGCTGGGTGAGGTACTCTGGGCTGGCATCTATTGTCATTTAGAACTGGAAATACCTTGGTCCAGGTTCTTCTGGCTTTCATAGTTTTCATTTGTAAGTCAGCTGTAATTCTGACTGGCTTTCCTTTATATGTGACTTACTGTTTTTCTTTTGCTGCTTTCAGTATTCTCTCTTTGTTTTGTACATTTAGTGTTTTTACTATGATATGTTATGGAGAGTTTGTTTTCTGATTTTGTTTTCTGTATTTGTTTAGGGATGTCTTTCTTTAATTTTGGGAAATTCTCTTCTACAATCCTGTTTAAGATCTGGTCAACACCATTAACCTGAAATTCTTTTCACTGTGTCCCACATCTCTTGCATATTACAGTCCTGTGTTTTAAATTTTTTTTCATAATCTTGGCTTGAGCAGTCCAGTTCTTCAACTTTATCCTTCAGTGTTGATCTTCTGTTTTCCATTTCATTCATTCTACTGGTGAGGCTTTCCCCTGTTGTTTCAACTTGGCTTATTGAGTTTTTCAATTTCTTCTTCATTTCTGCCTGAGTTTTCTTCAATGTTTCTATCTCTTTTGTGAATTCATTCAAGAGGAGGCCAGAACAGGTACTCTCTGGCATCTGCTGAAATCACAGCTGCTACACAGATGGAGGACAGAACCTGCCTTCTCAGGCTGTCTGTTAAGATCTCAGCCTTATGATACCAAAGCCAGTTCTGACCCAGGGCCTTGGGAGGGGCCTCACACAATCCCAGTTAGGGGGTTGGGTATGGTTAGGCACTCTCAGGCAGTCCCCCTGGGGCACTCTCAGACATTCCACTGGGTTCTCAGCCCCTTATGCCAGAGGGAAGCCAGAACAGGCACCCTCTGGCAGTCTGCTGAGATCACAGCCTCTACATAGGTGGAACCCACCATCTCAGGCTGTCTGCTAAGATCTCCAGGATGTTGAACACTTTTAAGGCATTTCTTAATCATTTTTATTTCTTCTTTTGAGAGTTCTCTGTTCAGATCCATAGCCCAATTTTTTAATTGGGTCATTTATTTTCATTTTTTGTTTTTATTCTTTGATTTTTTGAGTTCTTTGTATAGTCTGGATATTAATCTTCTGTCAGGTGTACAGCTGATGAAGATTTTCTCCCACTCTGGGGGCTTCCTCTTAACTCAATTGGTTGTTTCCTTTGCTGTACAGCTTTTTAGTTTAAGGAAGTCACATCTGTCAATTGTTGACTTTAATTCCTGAGCAACTAATGTCGGATTTAGGAAGTCCTTTCCTGCATGTACATCTTGTAGGGTACTGCCTATGTTTTCTTCTAACAGTTTCAGCATTTCTAGTTTCACATTGAAGACTTCGATCCATTTAGAGTTGCCTTTTGTGCAGGGTAATAGATATGGGTCTAGTTTCATTCTTCTACAGGTGAGATCCAGTCTTGCCAGCACCATTTGTTGAAGATGCTGTCTTTCTGCCAGTGTGTGTTCTTTGCACCTTTGTCAAATACCAGCTGGCATAAATTGCTTGCATTCATGTTTGGGTTTTCTATTTTGTTCCATTGATCTACAGGTCTGTTTTTATGCCAGTACCATGCTCTTTTTATGACTGTAGTTCTGTAATATAGTTTGAAATCTGATATGGGAATACCCCCAGCATTGCTCTTTGTGCTCAGGGTTGCTTTGGGTATTTGGGGTCTTTTATGATTCCATATAAATTTTTTTTCTATTTCTGTGAAGAATGTCATGGGGATTTTGATTGGGATCGCATTGAATCTATAAATTGCTTTTGGTAGGATGGTCATTTTCACAATATTAATTCTACCAATCCATGAGCATGGGAGGAACTTCAAAATCAAATGAGGAAGAACAAAAGGGATAAAGGTGATTAGACAGGTCCCGTCTGTGCATACTTAGAATGGGAAAAAAGAAGGAAGGAAGGAAGAGGAGATGAAAGAAGAGGAAAAGGGGAGACTGTTCAAGTGGAACACACTTAATTGGAGGATAGCCTGGACCTCTGCCAAAGAATAACTTGAATTGATTATTTATTTACTTACTATTTATTTATTCAAATATTTGTCTATTTATTTATTTATTTATTTATTTATTTATTTATTATTTGTTCTGGGCATCAAATCCAGGGCCTTGTATACGCTAGGTAACTGCTCTCCCTCTAAGTTATACCGCTAGCCCATGGTCTTGTGAGGCAGAGTCTTGCTATACATTTCAGGCTAGCCTTGAACTGGCCATATAGCTCAGGAAGTTCCCAATCTCACTATTTTCCCACCTCTGCAGGATTCCTGGAACTACAAGCATGCACTACCACACATGGCTGCTTTGTTATTTTTTTAACTATTTTATTTATTATTTTTATTTTATGCATATAAGTGTATTGCCTGCATGTAGGTAGGAGCACCCATGTCATGCAGTGCCTGCGTAGGTCAGAAGAAGGCATTGGATTCCCCTGGAACTGGAGTTACAGACAGTTGTTAGCTGCCATGTGGGGGCAGGGAATCAAACCTGGGTCCTCTGCGAGAGCAGTCAGTGCTCTTAACTGCTAAATCAGCTCTCTAGTCCATGCTTTATTTTATTTTATTTTAAAATATTTATTTTTATTTTATGTGTATGAGTGTACTGCCTGCATGTATGTGAGTTCCACCATGTCTGTCGTACAATGCAGAGGTCAGAAGACGGCTTCAGATTTCCCTGGAACTGGAGTTAAGGATGGGTCATAGCCACCATGTGGGTGCTGGGAATCGAACCCGGGTCCTCTGCAAAAGCAGTCAGTGCTCTTAACCGCTGAGCCATCTCTCCAGCCCCTCCCTCTGACTCTATAGGCCTTAACATACATAACAATATATATTATATTAGAGTACATATACTCTTTGCTGGGGAGTTTCATAAGGGGGGGTACAGATATGGGAGGGGATCTAAGTATGATCAAATAAATTATACAAAATTTGCAAAATTCAATTAAGAATGAATTTTAAAATGTTGGAAGAGGCCTGGGGATCTACCTCAGTGGCAGAGCTCCTGTCTAGCATGTGTGAGGCTCTGGGTTCAGGTTAAAAAAATGGGCAAAAATAAAGCAGGCGAGTGCCAACAAGAGAAACAAGATTTTAGACATCAACATTCCCAAGTCTCCATCAGATGAAGGTTTTCACACATCTTAGAGATTTTTCTAAAAGTCTTTGGTCCTAATTTGATGGCACACTGCATCAGTGGCTCCTAGCCTTCAAATCTGATAAATGAGTCCTGAAAATCTTATTTGTGCTGATGAGTCCCATGGTGGCTCCATTCCCACATCCCAGGATCAGTGGGAAGGGAGGTGGCACAGGGGAAGGGACCATTTTATCTCTGTGAAAGGTAGAATTGTTCTTCTCCCTCCCCAAATTTGTATGCCAAGATTCTAACCCCTGTCACCTTAGAATGTGACTCATTTGGTGTCTTTGTAGATGTAATTAGTTAAAATGAAGATATACTAGCCTAGGCTGGATCCTATGCCGATATGACTTGCTGGTACCCTTGGTAAAAGAGGACTTTGAGACAGACACACAGACACAGTGATAAAATATGGAGAATAGAGTTATACTTCCACAGCCAAAGGAGCTACAAGGAGCTAGGAGAGAGACCTGAGACAGATTCTGACCTAGAGCCTTCAGTGGGAGCAGGGTCCTACAGACATCTTGATTTTGGACTCCTAGCTTCTAGGACCATGATGGAGTAACAGTTTGTTTTCAGCTGCCCAGTGTGGGGTGCTGCTTCAGCAACCCTAGCAAAGTCATACATCTATCAAATGTTGAACACTGTCCTTCATAGTGGGTTCCTCTTCTGGCCTTCTCCAGCCCGGGGAACATTTCACACTGTTGAGTTTATTAGTATATTCGCCCCAGTCTTCTTGTTCTCATTTCTTTTGTCCGTGTGAGGAGGGGGAGTGTGTCTGTTTTGTTCACGTACCTGACCTCTGCCTTTAGTAGGCTCATAGTCCAGTGATCTGCTTAGGTCAGAGTGATGAACTTCTTCAGGAAAACCATACACAGGTATTAGAGATTACAGAGGTGAGACTTAGTCACTAGGAAAAGAGACAGTATATTGAACAACCCTGGCAGAATCTAAAAGGAAGGTTCATTGTGAGTCTTTATGTAGCACATAACACATTGCAGGCATGAGGCAAGGACATTGCAGCAGACACAGGGAGAAGGTCACTGGAGTGTGGCACACGTGTGCCTGTGGATCCCAAGGATCCTCTGGCAACTTGGTGGGTAGGAGTGCATGGAGTTTGTATTAGCTACTTTTCTTGTGGCTGGGACAACAGCACATGAGAGAGGAAATGTTTGTTTTGGCTCACAGTTTGAGCTGATACAGTCCATAAGGGAGGGGAGGGCATGGTGGCTGGAGTGAGGTAGCTGGTCACATCATATCGGCAGTTAGGAGGTGGAAAGCTATAGGTACTGGTACTCAGCTCCCTTTCTACTTTTTATTCAATTTGGGACCCTGATGGAATAGTGCCTCTTACATTTGGGACAAGTCTTTCTACCTTAACCCAATCTAGACAATGAATACTCTCTGTCACAGAGCTACTGTCCTCAAGGTGCTGCTAGCAAATGCCACTGTGGGCAGCCCAAATGATGGTAGAATGACATCAGGAATTGAGCTATGTGTCTCCAAAAGATGGATTTTTTGCTTGCTTACGTTAGTGGATTTTCCCTTTACTGATCATTTCCTCTTTATTTTTAGATTGTAGCCAAGAAATACAGAGATTTTGAGTTTCCTTCTGAAATGACTGGCATCTGGAGATACTTGAACAATGCTTATGCCCGGGATGAGTTCACAAACACGTGTCCAGCCGACCAGGAGATTGAGCATGCCTATTCAGACGTTGCAAAAAGAATGAAGTGAAGTTGGGGTACTTTTTGTCTTATTTCTCACTTGTGTGAGTGAGACTTCCAACACAGCATTTTAAGTCTTTCCCCCAACAACATCTTTTGGAAAATAATTGGTGACACTGTGACCCTCTAAATCCCACCATGTGACACATGGCCTTACAGTTTGTCCACTCATTCCTATATGTTTGTCTACCAATATATGCACACCAGATGTCTGGTCTATGTTAATTTATATCTTTGACATCCAGTGATACTGTATTCCATGATATTTAGAGTATGGTTTTTATAGTTTGTTTTAAAGCAAATTGCTTTCAGTTCAATTCCCTCAATTTTTAAAAAATTGTTTTTTCTTTGATACTTTTCGTAATCATACATTGCTTGCTTTTTTTTCTTAAATTATTAGTTTAAAATGAAAGCGCCATTTCTATTCTTATGAAATGATTCCTTAAATCAGTATTAGATGGTATAAAGAAGGAAGTAAAAAAATTACCTAAAATTTACTCTTTAATTTCTGGTAACATATTGGTGAATATTTCTAGAGTATGAATGTGTGTATACCTCTCACATAACATTTCATTTATATATGGTGTGGTATTTGTTTAAAGGATTGGTGAAGGGTCCTCCTGGTACCTTAATGGTTATCACAGAAGACCTAAAACAAACATAAGATTTGGCCCCACTGAGCTAGAATGGGCACTTTTGGTCTGATTTGAAAGGGGTGTGGAGTTGGTGGACCCTTCTGCAGAGCCACGAGGACCAGCAGGAAGCAGCCTGGTGGATTCAAGGTTGCTAGCTTCTGCCTCTAGGATGCTGCGGCCTCTGCATCAAAGAGAGGCTGTGGAGAGTGCTTCTCTGTGCCTTTGGTTCCAGCTTCCTTTCTGGAACTTTCCCTTGCTCCCTCCCTGGGACGGGCGGGGTATGTGCCTTCGGGGGTCTCCTCACCTCAGCTGCAGCCTCGAGAATCTCCCCACCTTGCGTTGCAACCAACGTGAGCCTTGCAATGATTCCTTCCCACACCAAGTCTTCCGTGAAGGTGATGTGGTTGGGGCTTGTCAGTCACGGCTGCACTGTTATCTGTTTATCTCATTCTGAGACCAGGCGGGGAAAATCCCAGGAAGATCAAATTCCAGATTAAAACCCAGGAAACCCTTTTCTTGAGCAGTTCTGGTAAATAGTTCTAGTGAGGAAGTGGAAAAGATTGAGTCAAGGAGTTTCTGATCTATTTGTGGCTTTCCCTCCATCATCTCTGTGGCCAACCTGCATCATAGTAGGTCCCTGGGCCGGCTGCTGGACTCCAGTCCCATGCACAGATGACAGTTTGCTTAGATGCTCTGTAAGACCGATCAGGTTTAGTGTTTGACAGCCACACATCTTACTGAAAGTGTTTCCTGTGGACTTGGTTGTTGCATGTGGTGGATGTTGGAGACCTCATTTTTCATGCATGCATCTGCTTGGTGGGTGATTCATCTGAGAGTACAATGTATTAACAGTACTGGTCCTAAGATTTGGTAAAAAAATGTAAGAAAACAAAGTAATACAGTGTCCAACACCGCCCCCCCCCTTACAGGATGCTGTGGTTTTAGCCTGGCAGCCTGCTTTCTACGTCACCCACACATTTTGAGGGACTTTTGTCTAACCCGTGTCACCATGGCCCACATTATTTTATATCTCTTTAGGAGTCGGATTTCTAAATCTACTTTAACAATGTGGCATTTATACTTGGTACATAGTAGACTGTCAGATGTTAGCAATGTTAACTTTGTACTTTTAGATGTTAAAATGATCATAAACTCTGTGCCTTAAAATTAAACAAATTATAAAAACTTTTAAATGCACTTTATGTTTTCTTTCATATGTACAGTTGCAGTGTATAGCACGTGTGGGCGTGCGTGTGGGCGGGCGTGTGGGCGGGCGTGTGGGCGGGCGTGTGCACGGGAGCACCTACTTCCATCTTCCTCTTTTGAGGCAGGATCCCTCATTCAAACCCAGAGCTCCCACATAAGCCCTGCTAGCACCTTGCTCCTGAGCTCTCTGTCTCCATCTGCCCCCTTGTGTCTGGAAAGTACTGTTTTGCTGTAGTCATCTACCACCTCTGGCTTTTACAACCTCTCCGTCCCCTCTTCCCTGACAATCCCTGTGGCCAAGGGAGGAGGGTGCATAATATAGGTGTCCCATTTAAGGCAGAGTACTCCGAAGCCTCTTACTGTTTTATTTTGACCAGATGTGGACCTCCGTGTCACCTGCCACCTACTGCTAAAAGAAGCTTCTCTGATGAGGATCGAGAGATGCACTAACCTATGGGTATAGCATTAAGTCATTAGGAGCTGATTTAGTACTATGTTCATTTGGCAGGATAATAGTCATAGAACGCCTGATAGGCACCTGTGACTTGCCTCTGTTCAGGTAGCTGAGTCAGATGCCTGGAGGCCATTTCACTTATACTTGTAGTTAGAGGACAGTGGTTCATCAGGGCAATCATCCCAGTTCCCTGTGCTCCCAGCCCCAGCAGCAGAAGGAAAATCCCTTCATAGAGTCTGATTGAGTATAACAATCATGATGGTACCGTTCCATCGTCACTTCTACTCATTCAAAAGACCTGAGAATTAGAAAATAAAAAAGCACACATACCTTCCCCTGACCATAGATATCCAACAACAGGCTGAGAAACCACAGGAGTATCACACATTTATACTTTCTGGATCTTTCTGGATCCTTCTAGCAAATGCAGATAGAGTAGCAGAATTTAGCCTAAGAGGGGACTCTTAGAGAAAGAACAGAGGTCTCTGCAGGTCTCTGAGGGTCTCTTCCTACACACAGATTCACAACATACATGTACCCTCACGTGCACATACATACACACATGTTCACAGTACTGTCACAATCACACATGCATGTATACTGCACTCACACATATTCACATGAACATGTTTGTATGTATATGCACACACATGCACAGCCTACCCCACCCCACAGGGCAAGTAGAGCTCAGGGCTATCCTTGATCATTGTCCCCCGATGTCCAGTAACTCACTGCTAGCAGAGCTCTGCTTTCCCCCAAGTCCTCACTTTCAATGCTTCAAAGTCATATTTTGGAAGAACCGCTTTTTAAAAAGAATTAGAAAACTCCATCTCTTCCTTGATTTTACAGCTAAGAGAACCACAGCGTGCCTCATTCTAAGAACACATAATTCACAATTCCATAAACTAGAAAAATTAAGTGATAAACATTACAAAATGACAGTGGAATAACTTTTACTATTTAATCTCCCTTCAACCTTTGAAGTTTGGCTTAATCTGTTACCACAGCTCTGGGTGTGTCCACTTCAGAAAGCCAGATGGACAGCTGTGGTCCCTGACCATCGAGGGACGGGATATGTGTTCATCTGGCGCTTGCTAGTCCAGGCTACCCTCCTTTGTTCACTGAATGCTTAAGAAACCAGCTGGGGTAGTGCCTGTTGTTGTAGCCTGGACTGGACAAAGTCATTTTTCCCACTGCAGAGGCTTCAACTTGAGTTTTTGACAAGTCTTGCTTTAAATGAAGCCATGTAGTCAGCTTAAAGCCCCTGCTATTTGCCCCGGAACTGGAAGAGGCTATTTAGTCAACTCGGGGACCAGGGAATTTTATTCAGAAGCATGGAGCTGTACACATGGCTGGCATGAGGAAGCTGTCTCTCCAGAGAGTAAGGCCTGGGGTTTGACCACTAATAGGATCTTATCGCACATGCTGTTCATTTCATCCACAACCACCCATTTTCTGCCCCACCTACTCTGTGCTCCCAGGGCCCTGGTGCGCCAGTGGATTGAACAGGTCTCTTGAAGAGAAGCCATTTTTCTTGATGGCACTGCCTGCTCTTGTCTCCTTTGGCCTTTCCTGTAGCAGGTCCCAATGGCAATCAGACAAGGACAGCGCCACCAAGTGCTGGCCTAGGAACGCCCACAGTCTAGCACATTAGCCAGGCTCTGCCTTCCTGAGAGGCTGTCTTCCCAAGTAGCTGATTGCAAATCTGAGTTAGGTCTCCTCTGAGGCACTGAGCCTCTATGTACCAGAGCTGGTAAGGCCCTTCCAATCTTCTGATGTCCAAAGGCTTCAGAATAATCCTACAATAATCACAGGTCTCAGAAGGAGAGAATCAATCCTTGCTTAAAATGCTCTTCTGTTTGGGAACAGGGAATATTTTCAAATAGCATCAAGGGTTTTACTTGTTTATTTGCTTTTCCCTTTCATGGATTAACTATGAGCTGAATGTGTTTCCAACCACTTCCCTAGGAGTTTTGAGGTAGTACTGATATTTAAGAAAATTAAAAAAAAAAAAAAAACAGCAAAATTCCCAGCAGACATAGGGTCCTAAATCTGACCTCCTGACACCATGAATACTTGTGAATAGTCATTTAATTTGTCAGTATTCACATGGAAATGGGAACAGAATTCCATAGTCAAGGATGTAGTGGTATACTTACAAAGCAGTCTGTAAAGAGCTGGGTGTGGTGACTCATGCCTGTAATCTCAGCACTTCGGGAGGCTGAGGCAGAAGGATTATCATGAATTTGACTTCAGCCTGGACTACAGACTCTGGCTTTGTCTCAGAAAGAAAAAACAGTTCTCTGTAATCTACACTGTATCTGGTTGCACACAAAGTTCTTTGGTATTAACTCTTCTGACTAAAATACAAGTTGTTGAAATGGACAGGATATGAATTCACAAGTTTATAAGAACTTGAACCTTTGTCACAGAGATGGGAAGTAGTTATGCTTTGAATTCTTGGCTGCCTATAACGTAGGGATGTTGGTGACCTGTGGCTCAGCTGCCTCCTTTGGTAGGCCTTGAACTGACTTAGGTGTGGAGAGCTGGCTTGGAGCTTTGTCAGGCACACTGAATTGGGAGACTCCATAGTGGAATTACAGTTTGACTGAACATATGTTTCACTTGGCTTGGAGATTCTATTTTCAATTATCTGTTATTTTCAGAAGACTCAAAGAAATGGAAAAGATAACAAGTCAGTGTGAATGGTTTTCCTAAAAGCTGGAGCCCTACATCCACCCAGGCCATTGCCTCCTCTCACCACTAGGTGGCACTTCCTCCCACCCTGTGAAAACAGTGCCGGCCCTCTACCCTCCACTAAACTGGGCTTGAAGCACTAGAACTTGAAAGACTAAGTAGTCGAGTTGATCACTATGTCCTGATGCAGATACAGCTTTGAGACTTCACCCCAACCCAGTCCAGATCTCTAGGTGCCAGCTCAGGGGGCCCATCTGCTAAAAGGTGACCTTTCAGGGCCAGAAATCAATGTGTGACGTCATGCTGCTGTGCTCCCAGTAAGGCCACACCCAAGAGTCTGGCTGTATTTTCTGATGTGCTGAAGGGTCTTCACAGTAGAGGGCATTCGACTCTGTCCTGTAATTTTATGTCTTGTCATGGAAGTACCAAGGGCAAGAAGTCCCTGGTTAGTTATGCCTAATGTTAACACAACTCGCTCTGGATATCACATCATCCACTTTCTGTTTGTAAAATAGGACAGGGGTAGGGAAGGTAGGTGGATACCCTTGGGACATCTGTTGTGCAGTGAAAGGCTGCACGTTGTGCGGTCAGAAGGTGGTGATGAGATCCCTGAGGTCAGTGGGAACATTGAGGTCACACTGGATACCAGGGCTTTGGAACTGAGTCTCTGAGACTGTGTGATCAACTAAAATGTCCATGAATTTATTGCTGAACAATCAGGAGACCATTCATTTGATTTCATGATGTCGCGGTGTCAGCAGAAGTCTAGACGCCAGCATTCTGACCAACCAGGCCACATCCCTCAACTGCTGCCCAATCCATTGCCACAGCTGTTTGGCCAGGAAGAAGAAAAAGATAGTGACTATATTACTGTGATGTTGTGTCCAGTGTCATCGGTCACCAAAGCCCACTCTTTCCTGTCTGCCTTTGGATCTCACGTCAACTTCCTGAGTGTGTTCCTCAGTCAAGAAAGGCACTTTGCAACTACTCCCCAAACCAGAAGGCTACTTTTCACCATAACTCCACAGAAAGGTGGACCAGGAAGCCTTTCTCCACATTTTCCTGTGCAGAAAACTAACTAACTAACTAACTAACTAACTAACTAACTAACTAACTAACAAAGAGAGAGAGAGACCTTGGAGTTTGCAAGAACAGGATGTGTGTGTGGGGGCAAGAAAGGGTTTGGTACTCATCTCTGTAAACTCAACAAGTCTTTCAGGGGAAACTACAATGTGTCCTGCGTTGGTCTTTGTGAATGGGACGTCAGAGGCCCCTGACTTCTCTGTACCCTCTGCGCAGTGCTGTCCTGAGTTGTCAGTTGTGTTCAAGTACTGATAATGCACACAGCAGCTCTCCAGACATTTGGATGTGTTTTACTGAAGGTGTGGACTGAGCTGAAATAAAAGAGCAACATGAATTATTTTAACTCAGTTCTCTGCCTCTTTATTGTCAAGTCCACCACAGGCTGAGATACAGAGACTCCCTCATGTCCCTTGTGGTTTGGGGTTTTCTCATGTCAAGAGCCAAGAGGAGGGGCATGATGGAATAGTCTAGAACCTAAGCAAGTGCTGAGCAGTGAGCCTTGCATTACCTCCATTAGCATATTTCAGTGGCTTGTTTCATTTTTGCTTATTTCCTTTTTTTTTGCAGCTCGCAGAGGACTGCCCGCATAAAAGCACTGTTTGAAAGACCATCTTTGGTCATTTGGTGGTAGCTCGGGGGTGGGGGGGGACAGGCTTCTGTGGTGCATACGTTGGCATTTATTGCTAGCTCAGGCAAGGAGAAGGACTTGTTAGGCTGAACATAATACCAGAAGCCACCAAGACAAAGGAGAAGCGGCAGAGATGTGAGATGGCTCAGCGGATAAAGGTGACTGCCACCAAACTTGAGGGGCTGAGTTTGATCCCTGGAACCCACACAGTGGAAGGAGAGAGCTGACTACTGAAAGCTGTTTTCTGACCTACATATGTGCACTGTGACATGTGTGCCTCTCATAGGCATACAAATAAATAAATATATAAATGGAAAAATTTTAAAAATTCTTCTTGCCTTTAAAAAATTGTGCAGTTAAAGAAAGAAAATAGAATATTAGCCAGAGAGACACAAAACATGTACAGACCAGATGGGTAAGTGGGTAAGATACACAGAATTTTATGTAGTTTTACAAACAGAGGACTAAAAGCAATGATGGACATTTCTGTGGCACTTTACAGTTTGCAAAGTCTGCACAAACATGGCCATTCCAGATGTCATGGGCAGCCTTGCAGCAGTAATTGATGAGGACACTGAGGCATGGAATTGCTGCCATGCTGCCCTTGAGGGCCTCACTTGTGTCTCTCGCATGAGGAAATGGTGTGGGTTATCACAGGAACTTTATCCTGCTCCATCTAGGGTGAGCAGGACATTTCAGTCTATCAGGGAACTGGCAGCTTCTGGGCTTCTGGGTGGCAACAAGTGGAAAGGAAGGTGCTGGGGAAGGCTCCCCAGCCTCTAGGCTTTATCTGGAAAATGAGCTAGATTTGTGAGGTTTCAACCCTGGTGCACATTAGAAGAATCCGGGAGTTTACGAACACCAGGGAGTTAGGCTTGGACACTGGTGTGTTTTGAGTCTTCCAGGTAATTCTTGTATGCAGCTGATAGATTATTATCAGCCATTAAAGTCATCTCTAGTTCAACTCTAATTTCTGGGTCCTGGGTTAAAGCATCATTTGGGGGTAGCGAGGAAGTCCACTGCTGGGGGGCCTTGCACAGACAAGGTACCTCTGCTCTTGAGAAAGTTGGTTGTGGTTAGTGCTGAACATTGTAGTGGGTTGTAAGGTGTTGTCTCAAAATTCACCGTAACTATAAAGTGCAGAACGTGACTGTATTTCAAACAAGATACTTGTAGGTGCGATTTGTTAAATTCCAATGAACTCCTTTGGTCTAAACCAGGCCTCAATTCCAGTATCACCTCTGCCTTCATAAGACCAGGAGACACGCAGACATAAAGGGGAAGGGTCATGTGAAGGTGGAGTGAGGGACAGCAAGTAAACCCCTACCAGACGCTGGAAGAGACTTGAAAGGATCCACCCTTCGAGCCTTCTAGAACAGGGCTCTGCTGGTCGCTGATCTGAGAGCTCTGGCCTCCAGGGCATTGAGAAGATAATACATTCTTGGTGATTTAAGCTCCCCTCCCTCTTTGTGGTACTTTGTGACGAAGCCACAGGAAACTTAGACACCAGAGAGGTGTGGGTCTTGGAATAGCTGAGTCATGTCATCTTTTTAGCACTGTGAGGCAGTAGAGCTGGTAGCACAGCTACAGCAAGAGGAAAGCTACGCTGTGAGAAGAGGGTCTGTGGTGCTTCTGGGCAAAGCAAAGACAAGCAGGGTCCAGGCTGAGGCAGGAGCTGAACCGCAGGTCCTCACCGTAAGAGTCTGCAGCTTGCCCAGTTGACTCATTTTGCACTAAAGGGAAGGTGATCAGATGGGAAACAGTTGAAAGATTTGAGTCTGGTCCTTCTGTCCTGTCTGGCTGGGTGGTTGTGATGGAGACAGCTGTGTTTCTTTGCTTATCCATCATGGTGGGGAAGGCACGGGCGTAGGAGGGCTCCGGCTTGTGATAGTGGACACAGCACAACGGTTACCCAGCTGTGGTAGTCAGGAAACAGAGCTCAGTCCCTACATCTGCCAGTCAATTCCCATGCCCCAAAGGTTCCAAATCCTCCCCAAACAGTGCCAGCAGTTGTGAGGCAATGGTTTAAAAAGCATCAGTTTGTGGAGGGCACTTTATGTTCAGTATGACAATAGCTGACCCGCCTGAACCTCTGTTTCCTCATCTGGCAAATGCAGGCTTTACCCAGCATTGTCTTCTGTGATTTTTATACCTAGTCATTGTTAAACCTTGACTCAGACTGATGGGTTAAGTTCTAGTAATGATGTCTGGGAAGAGTCCCCAGCACATAGATGCATAGTGTCTGTATAAATGACTAGCTCACTGTTGTGACAAAATTCTTGGTAAAAGCAACTTGAAGAGGAAGGGTTTATTTTGGCTCAGGTTTGAGGGTACAGTTGGTCCATCATGGTGGGGAAGTCATGGCAACAGGATTGTGAGGTGGCTGGTCACATGGCATCTGCAGTCAGGAAGCCAAAACAGATGGATGTTGGTGGTTGGTGTAAGCTCTCATTTACCTTTTATTTATTTACTCCAGGGTCCCAGCCTATGGGGTGGTGCTGCTCACATTCAGGGTGGGTTTTCCTTCCTCAGTTAAGTTTTTCTGGAAACACCTCATAGGCAGACCCAGAAGTATGTTTCCATGGTGATTCTACATCTGATCAAATTGACGGAGATTAAGCATCTCAGTGACCCAGGTCTGATTCTCAGTTTGGACATCTTTGGATTTCTGGTGGACATTTTGCTTTCTGGTAGAGCCACTCCTCACATTTAAGGGTATCTTTGTCATTTGTAACTAAAGGAGCTGTATTAATTATCTGGGTATTTCATGTGAGGTCAGGAGTAATTGCCTATAGTGGGTACAATGGGATTCCTTCCCCCAGAACACATTCTATATGGTCTTCATAATATTCAGTGATACAAACTGTTAGGAGTGGAGACTGTAGGAACCTTTCTCAGCATCCCACCTACTTCCTTTTATCCACTCTTCAGCCTGTTTTGCCTATGTTTAACACACACCTTGAAATGAAGTGTGTCCAGAAAACACAGATGTGGAAAAATATAGGCATGTTTTCTCTCTGCAGTGCCTAAGATGAAATATTTGCTTTCTTTAGAATATTATCATTATTACTTTTATTTTTTTGTGTATGAGTGTATTGCCTGCATCTATGTAAGTATGCTCTATGTTGTGCAATGCCCCCGGAGGTCAGAAGAAGGCATTGGATCTCTTGGCACTGGAGTTACAGACAGTTATTAGCTACCATGTGGGTGCTTGGATTCAAACCTGGGTCTTCTGCAAGAGCAGCCAGTACTGTTAACCGCTGAGCCATCTCTCCAACCCCTTGTTTTCTTCTATTATTATTTTATCATTATCATTATTACTATTACATGCATGTGTGCATGCGTGCGTGCGTGTGTGTGTGTGTGTGTGTGTGTGTGTGTGGTGCATGCACATGGGTGTACAGGTGGATGTGCAGGTGCAGGTAGAGGCTGGTGGAGGACATCAGGTGTCTCTATCTCTTGCTCTGCACCTTATTTGTTTAAGGTCTTCTGCTAAACTGGAAGTTTGGTGTTTTGGCACTAGGCCAGTCAGCCAGGAAGTTGCTGAGATCTGCCCATGTCTGCCCACAGCACTGGGTTTATAGGTACACGTAGCCAGTCACAGCATTTTATGGAGGTTGCCAGTGGTGATTCACAGGCGATGCTCTTCCCCTCTGAGCATCTCCCCAGCCCTGAATTATTTGCTTTCTATACCATGTAACAAATGACCACACACTCTGCAGTTTAGCATAGCTTGTATAATAAACATTATGCCACAGGATACATGTGTCCAGAGTGTTATAATTAGGATCTGCAATGTCCCCCCAAAAGCTACATGGTTCTAAGGGATTGGTTGCCAACTTGTGGTGTTAATGGGAGTGATTCAAAGTTTAGGAGGTGGAACCTTGGTAGAGGACATGTTCTCCAAGGGCATACCACCTGGATGCAAGATGTGTTCTCCAAAGGCATACCACCTGGATGGAGGACGTGTTCTCCAAGGACATACCACCTGGATGGAGGACGTGTTCTCCAAGGACATACCACCTGGATGGAGGACGTGTTCTCCAAGGACAAACCACCTGGATGGAGGACGTGTTCTCCAAGGACAAACCACCTGGATGGAGGACGTGTTCTCCAAGGACAAACCACCTGGATGGAGGACGTGTTCTCCAAGGACAAACCACCTGGATGGAGGACGTGTTCTCCAAGGACAAACCACCTGGATGGAGGACGTGTTCTCCAAGGACAAACCACCTGGATGGAGGACGTGTTCTCCAAGGACAAACCACCTGGATGGAGGACGTGTTCTCCAAGGACATACCACCTGGATGGAGGACGTGTTCTCCAAGGACATACCACCTGGATGGAGGACGTGTTCTCCAAGGACATACCACCTGGATGGAGGACGTGTTCTCCAAGGACATACCACCTGGATGGAGGACGTGTTCTCCAAGGACATACCACCTGGATGGAGGACGTGTTCTCCAAGGACATACCACCTGGATGGAGGACGTGTTCTCCAAGGACATACCACCTGGATGGAGGACGTGTTCTCCAAGGACATACCACCTGGATGGAGGACGTGTTCTCCAAGGACATACCACCTGGAATGTATATATGACTTATAGAATCTGATTTGTGTCCCCAAGTGCCTCTCAATATAGGTCCATCCAGTGGGCCCACCAAGAGTCCCATTCCTGTAAGACACTGTCTTTCCCCCTCCCAGCAGCCATCAAATACCAAAAGTTCTTTAAGTTGGGTTGGGATTTGTCACCTACTTCCCCAAGTCTATGCTGGGATTTTGTCTGGTTTGAGTTTGTATAGGGCTTGTGCATGCCGTCACCATTGCTATGAGTTCATATAGCAACTGACCAGCTGTCTGGAAAGCTCTGCTTCTTTGTGGTCATCTACAACCTCCGGCTCTTACAGTCTTTCTGCCTCCTCTTCCACAATGATCCCTGAACCTTGGGAGGCAAAGGTTTGAATTAGGTTTTCTATTCAGGGATAAGCACTCTGCAGTCTTGTGTTCCCTACACACTGGCCAGTTGTGAGTTTCTGTGTTAATCACCATCTGCTGCATAGGAAACTTTTTTGGTGAAAGTTAAGAGATGTAGCAGTTGCGCTGAAGATAAGTCTCTCAAATTCAGGTGTCTCATAGACACTTATTCTCTGCATGTGACCAGTAACTCTGTAACAGTCTCCATCTATTGAAGCTTCTATGGCGAGGGGTAAAAGGTGCATGTGCCCCTTCTAGTGAGGAAACCTCAGTGGGACAGGGCTGAGGCCCAAGGAGAACAGATGGGAACAGAGTCTAAGCTGATATTTTCCCAGGTATTCTGTCACAGTGACAGAAGTCTGACTAACACACAAGGTGTCTATGCGTTCCATACCTGGTTTCTTTGTTCAGGTTCACAGAAACCAAAAGGAAGGTATTGGCTGAGTTTGTGGTTCCCATGAAAAGTTGGAGGTCAGCTTCCAGCTCAGTGGGTGTTGACAGAATCTACTTCTTCTCAGTGGTAGCACAAGAATCTTTGCTCTGAGAGACCATCCACCATTCCCTGACACATGACTCCCTCCTTAATTCTTGAAATTGCTCTGATTCTTTCACTTCTGACTCATAGTCTTCCTTTTAAAGGACCCGTTGGACTAGGCCAGGCTCATCCAGGATACTCTTTTTAAAATATCAATTGATCAAATAAGACCCTTTCTGAATAAGTCCTTACAATCAAGACAACTGAAGAGAGATTTTAATTACCTATTCCAAAATGCTTCCCCTTTGCCCAGTATTGCCTAATCACAAGTGTGATATTTCATTTATTCACAGATACTTCTTAACCTCAAGGGTCGGGGGCTCATGCAGAACATGCATACCAGAGTCTGGAATTATTAGGAGTCAGTTTATAATACTCTTGCCGTAGATGAGCCTGGAGTCTGTGATGATCATTCTAGAGGAAGACTCCACCAGCAGTACATAACCCCTGGGTTGAGGTCAACAGAGGTTGCATTGCCAAACCTCTTAGGTGTTCCCAAACCAAGTCGTGGCATCATGTGTCTGCTGTATATCTTCTTGGCGAACTTCCTCTAGACACTCTAACTCCTAATCCTCAGGCTCAAACACTGTGGGGTGGGAAGATACGACATTCCCTGAAGTCCACTTCACTTGATTCCCAGGCTCCTCTGACAAAGCAAGAGTTTGTTGACCTCCACGCCCTGGCACCAAATGTACCTATTTATTCAGTCTTTTGCCAAAGGGTGGGGAGAGAGGGTGGAGCTGAAGGAAGGATTCTTTTGCAGTTGGTCAATGAAGGGCTTTGTTATGATATCTCTCCATGTTGAACAGGTGGCCAAGTGTCTCAGGTACAAGGTAGATGGATTTCACCCCCTTGGTCCTTCCTGAATTAGACTTAGAGGTGATAATACAAAATTAACAACCAAAACAACAAGACTAAAACTTCTCCTGTAGCAGAAAAGATTATCTTTTTAAAAAAGAGTCTGCAAGGTGTTACATGTAGTTTAGAAAAACAAACTCAAAGACACCAATTCTTTCCTATGCTCCTTGAGTTTCAGCTACTACAAAGGTTAGCCTTAGTTGTCAGCTTGACACAGTCTAGAGTCACCACGGAAAACCATCTCAATGAGGAACTGTCTAAGTCAGGTTGACTTGTGGGCATGTCTGTAGGGGATTGTCTTGACTGTGCTATTTGTTGTAGAAAGACCTGGTCTGTAATGGATGGCATCGTTCCTCGGGATGGGTCTTGAATGGTAGAAGGGTAGAGAACGCAAGCTGAGCTTTGAGCATGTGTGCACTCATTTCCTTCTGTTCCTTACTGGGGATGTGATGGGAGCAGGTGCTTGAGTTCCTGCCTTGACTTCCCCATAATGCTGGAATTGTAAACTGTATAAACCCTTTCTCCCTTAAAGTTGCTTTTGTCAAGGCATTTTATCAAAGCAACAAAATGAAACTAGACACTCAGCCATGCATGTTTGACAGCTTTATATTTTGATGTGGCTTTCATTCTCAGGTTATCCATCCAAACCAACCAAAGCTTTTCGAATGATGAGAAACGTGAGGAGGTGATGAACTGGATCCTGTTGGTTGTACTGTGGATGTGAAGGAGTCAGAGGCCTATAGAGTTTAAGCCAAAGGAAAGTAAAAACTGAGGTGGGGACTGGAGACAAAAATGTAACTCTGGGGCTGTGTGGATGGTACAAGTGCCAAGTGGGGTCTGCTTGTACCATGGCAGGTCACTGGACAGATGTGACACGGGCAGAGACCTATCCTCAGGCCTTAGGTTTCTTGGTGCCAAGGTTCTATGTGATTCTGTATGGCACATAATTCTCCACATCACCTGTGTATCTGTGTCATGATTTCCTGATTCCCATAAGAGGCTTCCAAGGAAATAGTGAAAGTTTCTCATTGGGAAGAACTGGACGATGACCAGCTTTAGAGCTTGGTTGGCTTGGTAAGTTTCCATGTGAAATCATGGCTTGGTGACAGATGTTAAAGAACACACTGTCATTTAAACACTTTAGTATATTAAAAGGGATTGCCCACTCTTCTGATTCTTGGGCTTTTCTGTCCTGGGAACTAAAGAAGAGTTTGGTTTTATATTACTAAAGACAGACACAATGAAGATATGCTGATTTGATTTTCAGGAGCTATTTCATTTAGTAATGTTGGATGAGAGGGCATCTTTTTTGGTGAGAAATGAATATGCAGTTGTTTTAGTTTGTTTCTTCATTGCTGTGACAAAACACTCTGACCAATACCAACTTGGGGAAGAAAGAGTTTATTTAGCTTATATCTCCCAGGTCACAGTTCATCAGGGAGCCCAAGGTCAGAACTCAGGGCAGGAACCTGGAGGCAGGAGCTGGAGCACAGGCCATGGAGGAACGCTGCTTACTGGCTTGCTCCCCTGGCCCCTGCTCAGCCTGCTTTCTTATGCAACACAGGCCCACCTGCCCAGGGGCCTGGGCCTTCCCACAGCAATCAACAATCAAGAAGGTGCCCCATGGACATGGCCACAGGCCAGTCCAATAGAGGAAACTCCCCAATTGAGGCTCCCTCCATCCAGGTGTGTCAAATTGACACTAAAACTATCCAGCACAATTGACCCCTTGCCAACTTGACACACAAATGCATCACTACTAAACCATAACCTTTCCAATTCTTGTCCCCAAGATATGTTAACATTAATATTGCAACATAAGACAGTACAACCTTAAAAAACCCATGGTCCTTAAATTCCAAACACTTAAAAGTCCATAGTCTCTTTCAAAAGTCTCTTAACTGTGGGTAGGCTTCTGTAAAATCCAAAACAAGTACTGTCTTATTTCAAAGGGAAGAATCAGGCACACCTAAGCAAAACCAAAGTCCAGCAAAGTAGCTCAAAGCTGGACATCTGGGATTCACTCACGATCTTCTGGACTCCAAAGGGTTCTGGCAGCTCCACTTCTCTGACTCTGCCATCCACAGCATACACACCTCCTCTCGAAGACCAGGCCAGCTCCAATCCACACCTACTGCTGTCCTTAGTGGTCATCCCATGGTCCCAGCATCTCCAAAAAGCTGGGGTCTCCACTGAAACTGAGGCTACACCTTCACCAATAGCCTCTTCTTGCCTCTTGGGGTGCAAAGCCTCAGATTCTCCCCATGGCCCCTTCAATCCTGGGGTCTTCACTGCAACTGAAGCTGCACTTTCACCTATGGCCTTTCCTGGCCTCTCAGAGTGCCAAGCCTCAGCTGCTCTCTGCTACCCTTTCACACTTTCAACCCCAGAACCATGCAGGAGACTCTTACATATTACCAAGTCATGCTTCCAGCTAGTGATGGAAGTTCAGGTCCCCTTTGTGTGCTGACTCTGAGGAAATACCTCCCAGAAGACTTCACCTCAGTGATGCTGGTCTCTTGTTACTTACAGCTAATCAGCATCAATTGTCCCAGTAAAGCAAAGGTTTTACTTCAGGTTCTGGTCTCTTCTTAATCACAGCTGATTCTTCAGCCCCAGCTGACCAGAACCCACAGATTCTTAATTAAAAATATCACAGGAACAATATCAAAATATCACAGGAACAGCCCTGATAGTCTCCACTTTCCTGAACATGTTCACAACCCAGGCCTCCATCATCTACAACTCTTT
>NW_008340872.1:1831853-1899172 GCF_000622305.1 Nannospalax galili | reverse complement strand
CAGTTCATCAGGGAGCCCAAGGTAGGAACTCAGGGTAGGAACCTGGAGGCAGGAGCTGGAGCACAGGTCATGGAGGAAAGAAACTTACTGGCTTGCTCCCCTGGCCCCAGCTCAGCCTGCTTTCTTATGCAACACAGGTCCACCTGCCCAGGGGTGGCACTACCCACAGAGAGCTGGGCCCTCCCATAGCACTCAACAATCAAGAAGGTGCCCCATGGACATGGCCACAGGCCAGTCCAATGGAGGCAATTCCCCAATTGAGGCTCCCTCAACCCAGGTGTGTCAAGTTGACACTAAAACTATCCAGCACAACAGTCTCAACCACAGCATCTTCAGAGATGACTTGATTTCCATCTTTATCAATAAGAACATTTTTAGAGGACTCTGGGATTCCTTGTTAATGTGACTTAAAAAAACATGTGTTTCCATCTTGTTCTGAAGGTCAGACCCAAGAAATTTTCTCCATGAGTTTGGGAGGGATTTGACTTGGTTTTGTAAGAACTTTATGGAGAGCAACAGTGGCTCGACTCTGAAATGGCTGAGGTGGAGGAGGTGTGATACTTCCCCCAGGACATCTTGATAAAGGAAGTGTTTCATCTCTCAGAGACATCTTGGGGTGGCCCTGTCTGAGTAGGACTGATTAGATCACCTGTTAGCTTGGTAGTAATGATCCCTTTTCTGAGAAAGTGGTTCTTTTCGGTATTTCAGAGAAGTCTGAAGATCTGTTTCCATTTTCAAAAAGGAGTTTTTGAATTACAATGATGCTCACAGGTAAAATTTGAAATGCTATGTTACAAGACCCACCATCTTGATTCCAGCATAGACCCATAGTCCCTGAAGAAAGAGTTCCCTGTAAGTGTGAAGTCCTTGTGGTTTTGCCTGGTAGTCTGGAGCTGGGTGGAACAGTAGCAATTTTCCACTGTAGGAAATGTGGCCCTTACTGTCTGGGATGCTAAGAAGCCTTCCCAAGGTGCTCAGTAGTGGCTGGCTAGTCTTGGCTCCCAAAATAACAACTGATAAGAGATGTTCTCACCTAAAATTCAAGAGTGTGGTTATAGTTAATGCCTGAAGCTAATTTTTGTGGAACCATGTATCACAGAGAAGGTCAGGAGAGTGATAATTCCCATGAACCTAGCCTTCTCCTCATCATGAGAGTTTCCAGGGCTCCTTTTTTACAGACACATATGTGCATTGTAATATCCGCAATATCAAACATGTGAGCTCAGATCTCCTTTCCGTGAGAGGGATGGAGAAGGAAGTTGAAGTCGATGAGAATCAAGAACGGGGTAGGGTTTAGCATGGGCAGGAACAGTGCGATTACTCAACACTTGGATTTTTAATCAAGGGATCTTAGTAATGAACAATATATCCTTTGTGGGCACAAAAAGAAAAATGCAAAACAGAAGCCAGTAGAGATTTAGTAAACAGAGCAATCTATAGGGCCCTCAGGGAGGATGTTTGCGCAATGACTGTTTCGAGCTTTAAGAGATGCGCTTTGGTACAGTGGTCAATGCCAGTCTCCCTTGGATGTGTGTCTTGAGGTGATCCCAGGATTCAATGCAGAACATTTTGGATTAACTTGGATAATTAATTATGACAAATAGTAGGCACGCAGTGCTTACTGTGTTCGGTGAACTTTTAAGAGACTAGAAAGGCTTATTCAGGATAAAGTCTTTCCTCCTCTGTAAATGTTTTCAGAACTTTGACCACTTTACTTTGAGGTACTTAATGTGGTCGCTATGGGTATTGAAACAACCAGACGGTTGCTCTCATGTCCTTAAGAACAGCTTCACGGCTTAGATGTCTCATTTCCTCCCTGTACATGGTTGGTCAGCAACTTCTCTCTGTCTGGGATCTAGACAGTTAATTATGACTCAAGATGACTGGGCAAAGAGCTGCACAGCCTTGGGCAAGTCACTGAATTTTGTTGAATTTCAGTTTGCTCATCTGTAAAAGACTTTCCTCTGAGCTCTTGGAACTCTTACAAGAAAACATGCAAAACGGGGTAAAAACATGATTATCAGACTTTCTCCCTGGTTATTGGGATAGATTTTTATAGACAATATTTTTCATCACCAGCAACTGACACCAAATGCTGAGGGGTTTTGGAATTTGGAAAAGTCCTGAAGAGTAAAGAAATGGACTACAGGAGGCTGAGCAGGTCCTGGTAGGCAGGAAGCTAAGTCGGGAGTTAGGTTGTTGCTGGTTTGATATAGAGTGAGCCACTTTTTCTTATCAAAGTCAGTGAAACTCACACCTACTGGTTTGACTTTGTAAGAAGAACTGAAAGTGAAATCATTATGATTGTCAGCAAAACAAAATAGTGTTGAGGAGAGTTACACCACTCCAACATAATTTGAATGTTAACTGTCTACCTCTGTCCCAGATGCTCTTACTTGATCCTCCCATCAAGGAAGCCCTTCTGACCAGGGAGCCTGGGAAGAGGGCCCCTTTGGACTCAGATCACTTCTGAAGTCATAGCTAAGCACTCGTGTCCAGTTTGAGTCACTTCCTCTAGCTCAAAACACATGTGATGAGCCTTGCAAGGCACAAACCACATTTCTGCCTTCCCCCATTTCAGTGGTTCTCTGTCGTATCATCTAGATAGTGAGCCACCATTAGAGATGACACAAATCTTAAGAAGAATCCATTTCTTCAAAGCAGCCAGGATACTGGGAGACTCAAGGAGGGTGAGGACAGCGGAAATGTTCATCATGTTGATGGTTGTCTGGTTAGCCACTAACTTCTAAGTTATTTCAACTGAGAAACTTTAAAGATTCAGAAGAGAAGGTGGGCAGTGTCTGAGGTCGAATGGCCACAGCTCTGGTTCACAGTTGGTAACTCACAACTGAGAGCTGTTCTATGCTTGCCTCCCAGGGGTGGTCTTTACAAGAATGTGCTCTTGGGGCTGGAGAGATGGCTCAGCAGTTAAGAGCACCGACTGCTCCTGCAGAGGACCCAGGTTCAGTTTCCCACATGGTGGCTAACAACTATCCATAACTCCAATTCCAGGGGATCCAATGCCTTCTTCTGACCTCTACAGGCACTGCACTGCACAGTGCACTTACATACACGCAGGCAATACACTCAAACACATAAAAAATTAACAAAATATTTAAAAAATAAACCTTAAAATAAAAAAGAGCGTGCTCTTCAAAAACCATGTGTCTGGTTCCTTGCTGTCCCAAGGAGTTCTGAGACTTGGTCTCAGTGGTTGGCATGGCTAGAGGGCAGGCACTGGGCTACAACCTGGAAATTCTGACTAAACTTTCAAGTAACAAAGCAAGTCTTGTATGAAACACATTGAGTGCCAGTTCCAGTAATGCCAAAGTCCCATTTGAAAAATTTTATATTTAAATGACACATAATAATTGTTCATGGTGGGTTAAGCATGGTGGTACATGTCTTTGATTCCAGCACTTGGAAGGCAGAGGTAGGTGGATCTCTGTGAGTTAGGCCAACCTGGTTTACATATTGAGTTTGAGGACAGCCAGGGCTACACAGTGAGATTCTGTCTCAAAAAAAATTTTTTTGAGCATATTTTTATGGGTGTAGTGTGAGGTTTCAGTACAAGTAATCAAATCAAGGTATCTAGCATATTCTGAAGTTATCATTTCTTTGTGATGGGAATATTCAAAATAATTTCTTCTAAGTATTTGGAAATATTTCCTATGACATTACTAACCGGCCACCCTTGCTATACAATAGAAAACAGAGTGTGTTCCTCCTTCCAATTCTAACTTTGTACAATTGACTGAATTGACTGATCTCCCTTCCTCCTCTTCTCTCATCTTCCTCAGTCTCTGCTAGCCAACATTCTAGCCTCAACTTCCATGAGATCAGCTTCATTCTAACCTCAACTTCCATGAGATCAGCTTGTTTGCATTCTACATGTGAATGAGATCACGGGGTATTTGCCTTTCTTGTTTTTCTATTATCACCTCCTAAAGATTGCCACAGGGAACCTGATTTCCATCATCATACCTGTAGTTAGATATTCAATTGTTTGTTATTTCCTTTGAGGATAGAAAACCAGCCTTAGTAAATCTTCCCATTTTAAAATGCCTGAGAATGGATACCTCCTCGCGGACTTGTCACTGATGGGGATCCTTTTATGAAAGGACACTTCTTGTTTTGTGATTCTAAAGAGCATGATAGATACCTTCTCTCTGGGAAAGTATTTCAAGCCACACTAGAGGACCACTGGGCATTTTGATGAGCCTAACACTGGGATGTATAGACCTTGACACTTTTCAGGTCATAAAATGCTGGTGTCTTTCAGGGGTTGGCAACCCAACTCAGACCAGGCCCCAATTCTGTACTAGAATCTGGTTTAGCTTTCTGTGAGTTTGGCTTTTCTCACGTCTGCTTTCTGTGTCCTTGAGTTGTCTGGCCAGATTTTTCCTCTTTCCCTTAGCCTTCCTTCGGGCCCACCATCACCTGGAGTTGACGTTTGTGAGTTCAAGATCTGAATAATGGTCATTGCTCTGACCAGTGCCTTCCTTATCTAAGATTTCTTGGAGATTTTAGCATTGAAGGGGATACAAGGAAGGGTCTTCTAGACCTTAAGAACGTGCAGAACTTTAGAGCAAAAAATAACAGCAGCCATCACACCAAGCAAATACTGATTGAAGAAGCCCAAAGGCCTTGAATTACTCACGCCTCCACCATCCATGCAGATCAGAGTTGATGAGCATGGATCAAGGTCGGTGTTTTCAAAATGTGCTTCTTGGACTGGACTGGCAGCAGAGACTTGTTGGAAATGGCAATTACCAAGACTCGTTATAAGCTTATGGAGTTAGAAACTGCCATCTTTACTTTATCTAAACAAACCTCTGGAGAATTCAGACACTTGCGAAAGTGTGAGACAAAGCATTGTCCATGGCCTATCAAATCATCTTTAGGGGGAAAATTCAGTAGTTTTTTCATCACGTGCGACCAGTGAGCAATGGTTTCTCTCACAGTTGATTCTTTTAGTCACTCTCTCATATTTCTTCCCGAGCAGCAATTGCCATGTTAGGAGGCATCATTTAGATCAGAAGGATATATTGACTATAGATCATTCCTTAAAGCTAACAGGGGTTCAGGACACTGGCACAGGAAGTTTTGAGTTGAGATGTAAGCCAGTATACAAGTGGATCTTTGAATGGCACAGATAGGGGGTATAATGTGAGTTTGGGGACACTTTAGGCTGTAGAGGTAAAGTCGAAGATGTGGCGGGGGTGCAATTAGCAATCAAATGGTAGAAATGGGACTGATGGGGCTGGAGAGAGGGCTCAGTGGTTAAGAGCACTGGCTGTTTTTGCAGAAGACTGGGGTTTGAATCGCAGCACCCACGTGGTGGCCAACATCCATTCATAGTTCCAGTTCCGGGGAATCCAACGCCCTCTTCTGACCTCTGCAGGCATTGTATGACATGGGTGCACTTACGCACATGCAGGCTATACACTCATACACATACAGTAAAGATAAATAAATCCAAAAAATTAAAAGAAAAAGAACTACGACTGGTGTTTTAGAAAAAGTTAGAAAACAGGTCAGCTGGAGGAGAGAATGTGTCGTCTGAGACCTATGAGAAATTTTGAGATTGAATTTTCCTAAAATTACTGGCCTCAGTGACGGAAAGGAATGGATGTTCCCAGATCCACCACTCAGTGACTGACTGTAGTAAGGGCAAGAAGAAATATTTGCAGGCCGTACTACAGTACAAGCCTCAAGCAATTTGGCATGACTCAGGCAGTTGGGAAACAACTGTGCTCCTGGGACAGCTTGACATGTCACTGGAGCAGCCCTGCTAGGGTCATGCTGTTCTTTTAAAGGAAGAGCTTTGAGCTGATTCTGAACTTGGAAGAGAGTTCAGCAAACACAAGTGGCAACGGAAGGTTGAGTCATGCGTGCATACCACACTAAGGTCAGTCTCTGCCTCCAAGCACGAGGGGTTGGGTGGACATTCTCACTGCAACAGAAGGAGCTCTCTGCCCATTCCCGTACCACTGTGGTTCTGCGTAACTGTGCAGCTGTGTGAGTGCTAATTCACAGATCAGTAATAATGTGTCACTGGATCCCTGAAGGTTTTCTGGATTATTCAGGAAAATCATTTAGCTGAGAATTCAGTCTCAGGGCATTTTATTGTGTTTCAGTGTTTGGCATGTCTGTGATGGCAGTTGTGATGTCTGTGATAAATCTGGTTATCAGGAGTCTGTTATTGATCAGAAGCACCATTTCCAAGCATGCTGAATAACAGAATGTATTTCAAACTAATGACCATTATATTTGAGAACAGTACTAGCTAACATGGACTTAGGGTCATCTTAGACACTGCAGTATGGCTTAAACTCATCATCTGTGTTATGCTCAGTCTTCCTAGAGGGCAAACGTTGTTACTGTCTCCATCTAGCAGGTCAACCAACTGAGTCACAGAGGACAAATGATACCTTCAAAGTCACAGCAAAAGGTAAAAATGAAACCTGGATCACACACACACACACACACACACACACACACACACACATGGAAGAGCACAGGGAGGCATAGACATACTCAGGCATATACAGACATACATGGACAGACACACGGACACACAGATAAACACAGAGACACACACACAGACACACATGCGCACAGAGAGACACAAACACAGACACACAGATTGTTGCCAGAGTTCTCCCGGGGTCTCTTGCGAGATCAGATAAACCATATAATATATTTTTATGTGAGTTTATTATGGTTTCTGCCCTCGGGTAGGGAGGGGGGCAAATGGGGAACTTAAATGGAGAGAAGCACTCTTGCCTGCGGCTCAGAGCCCGCCATGTCAAATACTCCTGTAGCCCGCTCATAGTCTCCATTAACCTTTGCCCACACATCTTGGGCCCTCAGTCTAGTCCCAGGTGGGTAAATGCCCCCTCTTGGGTCCACAAGGGTGGGGCACAGGGGCCATCTCTCTCTCCATGCCCACCACCGCATGCGTTCTTCCTGGTTCCTGGCTTCCATCCCAAGATGGTGCAGAAAACCCCTCCCCAGTCCCTTCTCTGCAGCAGGCCCCACCTCTTGGAGGAATCAGTCACCTGGGAGACACAGATATACATACACATGGAAATACAGGCATACAGAGAGACACAGACACATACAGATACACATAGAGGCACACCCAGAGGCACATAAGAGAGAGAATACATACATAGACACACAGACATACACAGAGAGATACATACATACAAACACACGTAGACATGCAGAGACACAGACACACATACAGGCACACAGGGAGACAAACATATACAGCTAAAGACAGGCACACACACAAACACATGCACACAGGCACATAGAGAGACTCAGAGATACACACGCAGACACAGAGAAATACATAGACCACAGACACACACACAGGCACATACAAACACACACATGCACACACATGCACACATATAGACACACAGAGACACAGACATACAGAGACACAAATGGAGACGTACACAGACAGACACACATACAGACCCTGTGGCAGGCAGAATCTCATCTTTTAAAAATTTTTGTATGTAGTATTTTCATTTTATGTGTATCTGTGTATTGCCTACATGTAAGTAGGTGCACCTGTGTCGTGCAATGCCCACGGAGGTCAGAAGAGGCTGTTGGATCCCCTGGGACTGGAGTTATGGATAGTTGCTAGCTGCCATGGGGGTGCTGGGATTCGAACCCGGGTCTTCTGCAAGAACAGTGTTCTTAACTGCTGAGCCATCTCTTCTGCCCCCCCAGAATCTCATCTCTTTAATGCCAGCACTCGGGAGGCAGAGGCAGGCAGGTTTCTGGGAATTCAAGGCCAGCCTGGTCTCCGTAGAGAATCCAGGCCAGCTGGGGCTAGGGGGAGACCCTGTCTCAAAAAGACTAAAAAAAGAAAGTTTTATTTATTTTTATGTGTTTGAGTGTTTTTGCCTGCATGTATATAAGTGCATCCATGTGTGCAATGCCTGTGGAGATCAGAAGAGAGTGTTGGATCACCTGGAAACTTACAGATGGTTGTTAACTGCCATGTGGGTGCTGGGAAACAAACATGAGTCTTCTGCAAGAGTAGTCAGTGCCACCTCGACAGCCCCTGGAATTGCACCTTAAGCTGACATGTGGTGATGGAGTTCTGATAGGCTGAGAGACCTGGGAAGTCACTTTTATACTCTTAGAAAATTTGTTGCCTGATGAAGAACTGAAAGAATCCTTTCTTCACAGGATGATTGTGAGCAATACATAGTATGGTACATTGAGAAGCTTTGCTCTAGAAACTAACCTCTCCACTCACCACATCCAAAACTCAAGTGTTACTATTAGCTCCTGGGGATAGGTCCATCCCCCAAAATCTTCTGACACAGTTCCCTTTTCCAAACTCATGGGCTGATTCTGCTCCTAGCCCATCAATCAGCTTAGTTAAAAATCATCATCTTTCTGGCCAGGAGACCAGGTCAATGACCTGCCAGTGTTGCAGGGAGCAGTGTGGACAGACAGCATGCTGGCACAGACTTGTATTGCTCAGTGGCTCTGACAGATGGATGCCGGCAATGCTAAAAATAAAGGCGTCTGGCTGTAGGGCTTGTGTTTGGTTGCCTAGGCACGGTTCTGCTCAGCGGAAGTCACATTTTCCTCTGCTTCTCCGGCAGCCTTGCAGCAGAGGGTTTAGGGCTTCGGTGACACATACCCTTCAGCATCCAGTATGTCAGGAACCTGCAGGCTGAGCCCTCAACTCCACTCACTGTAATCTTTGACTCTCTGGGTTTTAGCTTTCAGTGGATGAGGTGAGACAGGAGTTCTGGGAGCATTAGTTTCAAGGTCCGTCCATGGAGAAGCTCCATTCTGGAAGCAAAAGCTAAGTGATACCCCTCCTTTCTAGACTGAGTAGAACAATGCAAACACCACTTAGCTTCTGTCTGAATCTGGAGTTTCTCTCTGAGTTTCTTTTAAGGTCCAGAATCTTTGAAAGAGCTGTGATTCCCAAATGAATGTCTGTGAAATCTGAGGTGTAGCAGTTAGGGGAGAGATTTCTTTTTTCTCTTACTGTAGCAAAACACACATCACATAAAATTTACTACCAGTAAAGTACATCCAGTTTATTCATTATACATGTGACCACTACCACTTTCCAGTCCTAGGACATCCTCCTACTCCCCAAAGACAACCTGCTCCCATCAGGCTGTAACTCTCCATTTCTCCCTTCTCCAGGCCCCTGGTAACCACTCACCTGCCTCTATAGATCTGGCTATCCTGGATATTTTCATATGAAACAGACGTGTTTATTAAGTGTAAACTTTCCAGCATGTTATATCCAGCCATAGTGTTCCACACAAGTGGCTGGGAAGTGCTCAGCCACAAACAGGGTGTCTATATCACTTCCCTTCACAAAGCTCAGGGATTACCAGGAAGAGGGGGCAGGAAAAATGTAAGAGTCAGAGGTAAGGGAGAACCGGGCAAAAAAGTGTCTTCTGGACACGACAGGACAGCTGCTCATGAGCTCACAGCTGCCTGCACAAGACCTGCACAAGATCAAGCCAGTCCACACTCCAGCATGGAATCAGAAGGGGTTCATGAACTCCCCACCTCTAACTGAGGAGCTATGGATGGCTGATGACTTCTGGGGGAGGTAGAGTCAGTTTTCTTTAGGGGGGACACTTATTTAATGTGTATGAGTGTATTGCTTGCATATAGGCAGGTGCACCCGTGTTGTGCAATGCCCTTGGAGGTCAGAAAAGGGTGTCAGATCCCCAGGAACTGGAGTTACAGATGGCTGTTAGCCTCCATGTGGGTGCTGGGAATTGAATCTAGGTCCTCTGCAAGAGCAGTCAGTGCTCTTAACCACTGAGCCATCTCTCCAGCCCTAGGGGGGACACTCTTGATCGGTCAACTATGTGCCTGCGGATGGCCCTATACCCAGAAGGGTTTGGAAATAGATTGAAATCAGTGAGTTATTAAATTTTTAAAAAGAGGACATGAAGTTGGGGGTATGGATGTGGGGGTGGACCTGGGAGAAGTTAAGGGGACACATTGGGAGGAGTATGATCAAATGCGTTGTATAAAATTCTCAGTGAATTAATAAAATACTTATTAAAAATTTTAAATAGGAGTCTGGATGTTCGTCGTTGTCCCCCATCCCTCATCAGCCCAGCTCCCCTCTTGCCTACAGATAGCATCTTTATTTGTAGACCCTTCTGTATCCATCCAGAATTTATCTAACCCAATACAGGGACACCCGACATATTTTCTTATTTCCTCTCTATGACATGCAAGGTAATGTTCCACACACAATATTCTTTGTTGTTTCTCAATCCCCTGACAAATGTTCTGGTACTCCATCCATGTCAGCACGCAGGTGGCTTCCTCATTCGTTTTTATACAGCTACATAGAAGTTTGTTGTTGGGCTGTTCCGTGCCTTATTTAACCAAGCCTTTCTTGATAGACATCTGTGTTTGTTTCCAACTTCTGGCCCCCATCAGCAGAGCTGTGATGAATCATCTTGCATCTGTGTCACTGCAAGAGTGTCTGGGCAGCTTAGACTCCCAGAAGGTGGCTGACTAAATCAGAGGGCCCGTGCACTGATTTTAATACCTATCTCCCAATTGCCTAGGGGTTGTATGAATTTACATCATCACCAAGGCCACATCAGAATCACACAGCTTCTGTTGCAGGTGGTGTCATCCAACTTACATATATTTCCCTAATCTCATTGTAATTTACTTATTTGTATTTGTGTATGTATGTGTGTGTATGTGTTCATGCGTGTGCAGGTGTGCAGAATACATGTGTGTGCTCATGGAGGCCTGAGGTCATTCTTGGGATTGTTCCCCAGGATGCTGTTTGTCCGCTTTGCATTTTGAGACATGGTCTTTTACTGTTTCCTAGAACTCATTGATTTGACCATGCTGATTGGCCATTGAGCTCCAGGGATCTGCCTGTCTTCATCTCCAAGGAACTGGAATTAAAAATGTGTGCACCCATACCAGGGTTTTTGATCAGGTTCTTGGGCTTAAACACAGGTTCTCCTGCTTGCTTGAGCCACATCCCCAGCCCTTGTAATTTAATTGGAATATCTATTCACATGCTTAAGAAACTGGATTTAAAGAACAATCAGTCTGTGTGTTTTCCTCCATAAAGAAATGCATGAGGTACCTCCATGTTAATTATTTGTCAACCCCAGTGATAGCCATCAAGGTATCATCTTGCTCAAGTATGCATTCCTTCTCTGCAAAGCCTCTCCTGACCCTGGGCATCTTTGACATGTTTTCAAAATAGATTTCCTCCCTTCCACATCTGTGCTAAGCTCTCAGGTAAAAGGCATGAGATCCTCCCCATCAATTCTCACCCCTCATGGGCCCTGTGCCACCACCAGTGTTCTCTGAGTACCATGCCTGGGCTCTACTAGTTTATTTTAAAGTCTGATGACAACTGAAAGGACATGAAAACTGTGTGGGATGCACAGCAGGGCTTGGGTTGAAAAGTCTCTTTTATACTTTTTGTCTTCTCATCGGTGTGGGGAGGATATCCAGGTACCCTAAATTTACTTCTTTTCGACACCATAGCATCAAATGGCCAGACCCATAGTCTTGCCTTTTGATTATTCCCTTCAAAGCCTTAAAGGTATCGAGGAAAAAGTTAAGTTGTTCTGGTCTCTGAAGAATCTGAATTCCCCGTAATTGAGAGTCAGGCCACTGAAACCCTGCTGCTTTCCCCATCAGATGCTGTGGCGCCTGGGCGGGCAACCCCTTTTACTTCCTACACGCTTCCCATCTCTCTCTAAATCTGTAGATCTCCTTCTCTGCTTTTCCAAGCACAAGTTAGCAAGAGCTTGGAGAGCAAGCTGATGATGCACAGCTGTCATGTCTGGCATCTGTCACCTAGGAGGGATCAGCCGGGTAGGCAGGGCGCTCCCATCTTTGTTTAAAATTCAGGAAGATGTTACCCCTCAGATGGACTGCAGCATAAGAAAAAAGCGAGCCCTCTGAAGGCTCGTCTTCTCTCGTTCAGCACTAGCTTGGAGCCTGTTCTTCCCATTCCAAGAAGTCAGGTAACTTTCTGGATGCTCCTTGGATCAAGAGCAGGCAAGAGGCTTCACACAAGATGGCTGGGTGGTGTAGATGCTCAGATTTTCTGCATCTGCTGGTAAATGTGTCTCTTATAGCTTATAACCTGGAGAGCATTTCTGGTTATTTCCCCTGCCTCATCTCTGGATCTGACATTCTTCTCTTACTCACCCAACCTGACTACATTCTTCTGTTCTCCATGGAGGATTCTGGTGATGAAGGAGAATGGGAATTCTGTCTTAGTCTTTTTTTTTTGTTGCTATAACAAAATACTTGAAACTGTGTATTTAAAAAATTTAAATATACTTTTTAACTCATTATTCGAGTCTTACTCATGTATCCAATGAATGCACTTTGATCACATCTGCCCTCATTCCTCACTTCCAACTCCTTCCATCACTCCTCTTATCATATCCCAAATCCATGTCCATCTACCCCTTTTTTATTTATAACTCACAAAGTCCAATGGGTGCTGCCTGTACGTGCATGGGTGTGGGGCATAGTCCATTGGAGCATAAGGAATCTACCAGGGGCGGCACTCCTGAAGAAAACAGACTCTTCCTTCCCTAGCAGCCTTCAATTAACAAAGCGTGGGACCTCATGAACCCCTCCACAATCCATGCTGCTATTTTGACTGGCTTGATCTTGTGCAGATCTCCTTCAGGCAGCCCCAACTGCTGTGCAATGACCCTGTCATGTCCACAAGACACTGTTTCTCCCTCCTCCCCAACCTCTGCTCTTACAAACTTTCTACCTCTTCTTTCATGATGATCCCTGAGCCTTGGGGTAGGGATGTGATACAGAGGTCCCATTTAGGGCTGAGTACTCCACAGATGCTTATTCTCTAGACTTTGAGCAGTTGTGGTATCCAGATGAGACTGGCTATTTTATAAAGAAAAGAAGTTTATTTATAGTTTGGAAATCCAATGCCAGTAGGATCATCAATTTGGTCTCTGGTGAGGGTCTCAGAGCACATGGCATTACGATGACAGCACTATTGTAACAGTGACTACACCTCATCGAAGAAGCTTCTTTTGCAACAGACAGAGATTATTACAGAGTTCCACAACTGGTCACACACAGAGATTGTCTGTGAATTGCCCAAGCCTAAGTGGCACATCTAGGATGCAACTTCTACACCTAAGGGCTCATGGAACATAGAACAAGGGATTAAGGAGGACACTAATATATCTCTCAACTCTCATTAATGAAGCTCCTTCATTCAACAGAGGACCAGGAACACAAAAGGTCACAAATGGCCAAAGCATAGGAAATAAAAGTCTACAGAGTGTGGGTCCTTGGACAGGACTCCTATATTAAACTCCACCCACCCAGGACTCAGGGTCTATTGTGGAAGAGGAGGCAGGAAGATTGTAAGAGCCAGGGAGGAGGTGCAGAACCATATGGAATTAGAGTCCCACAGGCTCCTGGAACCTTGCTCATATGAACCTACAGCAATGGTGTCAGCATTCACAAGACCCATACAAACTCAAGCAGGCAAAAACCCAGCACAGAACTGTGGAAATGGGCAGCAGGCCTCAGTCTTAGCCAAAGAACTATTAGGCAGCTGACTACTGCTGGGTGAAGAAGAGCTGTTCTTCTTTAAGGGACTCTAGATGGGCTGACTAGACCCCAGTGGATGAACTTGCACTGAAGGGCATCAGGGGATACTAACTTGACTAGATAAGCCTTAACATAATTCCAGCGGGGTGAGGGGCTATAGGAGAGTGCCAGTGGGGAAGGGGATATAAAGATGATTAAGATGTTCTGTATGGAATATAGAAGTCAATAAAAAATAATGACTACATGGTGAGACAAGAAACAAAAGAGGCTTGGGCTCATTCTTTTAATAACACCTTACTCCTGAGGGAACTAACCCATGTCCCATATGAACTACATTAATCTTTTCTCAGGGCAGAGCCCCCGTGACCTAATTACCTCCCACTTCTTAAAAATTCTGCCACCTCGAGTATGGAGCCTCTAGTGGGAGAGGAAGGCTGTCTATCTGATGAGTTTGTATTCATGCTCAGATGCCGAGGAGCTCAGAAGGTGGGCGACTGTGACCAGTGATAGTCATGTATATAGAGATTAGAAATGCATGTGAAAACGTCTCAATGTCAATTGCTTTGGAATGAATTCTTCTGTATGAAAAAAAAAATTAAAAAAATAATGATTAAAAAACAATAAAAAAAAAATTCTGCCACCTCAAATTGCTACTTTTAGGGCTGAGTTTCTATCATACAAACCTTTGAGGGATGTACTCAAGCCAGATCCAAGCCATAGTGACTATAATAAGCAGAGCTTTGGGATCTAGTTGCAGAGGATCAAGTCCCAGCATGGATGCTAACAATTCCTAGTTATTGTTCCTGAAATTTCAGATTATGTTCCTGAAATTCAGTTTTTTCATCTGCAAAATGGGCTACCAGTCTGCAACAGTAGTAGGTGTTGATTGAAGGAAACATGCAGAATGTGCCTGGCCTGTGGCAGCTGTGAAAATGTACCAGTCATGACTGGTGATGACCTCATCTGCTGATGCTGTGAATCACCAATGGGTTTACTGGAGACCACACTCACCACAGCTGCTGCCAGGCAGTGAGTGAGCAGGGTGGGGGCACTGAGATGACCTAGTCTGGAGAGATGGAGAATTCCTCTGACAGAACTCTTCCTCACAGACACCTCTTGGGCTTGGCTGTAACAGTCTCAGAACCATGCTGCATTTGAGACTTGGCCTGTCCACCTTTCTTCACAGAGTCAGAATTGTCCCATGAAACTTCTTATGTGTCTGATATCACTCCTGTGTCTGTTTCTAGAACATCCAACCACGCTTCAATTTTCCCTCCTTTTTATTAAATGCAGAGCTCAATGACCACTGTTAAGCATTCCCTATTCAGAAATCCTTTAACAGTAGTGATATGCATTATTTAACAAAGTGATAGGAGTTATTTGTAAATTATTTTTTCTCAACTGGGTGAACATCCTCTTGCAACAGTACCACCAATATGATGTTATTTGCTGTGAGACCCTCACCAGAAACCACATTGATGATCCATATAGTCAATCCATCCATCCAGACATTCATCCATCCATCCATCCATCCATCCATCCATCCATCCATCCATCCATCCATCCATTTATCAAACTGGTCATCCATCCAGGTAGCCAGCCAGCAATCTACCAGGGGTTGGCCCAGAGAACATAAAAGCAATTAAGATGTGGTCACCACAACCTGAGGTCCTCCCACTCTAGTACTCCCTGACTTCCATTCTTTTAAAGGATCCAGTTCAACCTTATCTCTGAAATAGCTCAACTGTGTCAGCCACCACATCTGCTTGCAGTAGCATCCTTTCTGAGTCTATCAGCAGTGCTGTGGCTGTGGTCTTGTGGGGCATGAAGAGCAAATTCAGCATCAGGTACCTGTACATTGCCTCCTCAGGAAGGCACCTGGGCCTGGGACAGCTGGTGCTCCCGGGCTGGGCAGATGCCTCCAGCATCAAGCATCTACTTGAAAACACTTGCTTTTCTCTTTCTTCTTACTCTTCCACTGTTGTCCTGGTAACTCACCTGTCCCTATCTGCTCTTCTCAAGCACACGAGTTTTGGATCATCCAGAGATGAGTTTCTTTTATGGTCCTGCGTTCCTGGTGTCCTTCATGGTAGATGCCCTTTCTCTGCTTAAGAAAACATGTTACCTCGGTTATCACCGCTTGGATCCCTAGGGCTCTGGCATGCAATGTGGGTGGCACAGAGATGAAGGGAATATGGAAGGCACTAAAGCAATATAGAATTTCAGGAGTCCAGAGATCCAGAATATCCATTTGGAGGAGCACTTTTTAATTAGGCCACTGGCACCGAAGCCTATTATAAAGAAGGGCAAAGACAGAGCAAATAGTGGAGAATTGAAAGAAACCCTTAGCCAGGGTACTAGAGGGAGATATGAGCCTCCCTGTCGAGGCTGTTGAGGACTCCTTCTGCTACATACCCCTACTGAGTGATGGATGAGTCAATCAGCCCCTCACCATGCCCACGGACCCAGTATCATTTAAAGGCAGCTGCTCAGATGAACAGGTCATTAGACCAGTTGAGCACACATAGGCTGGACACAAGATCTCTGAATGTCAGGATCTTTATCTGCAGAGTAGGAATTAATGAGATTGTCTGTGTAGCCCCAGTGATGGAATCCTGTAGTACACAGAAGACCGTGCAGCAAAGGATGTCTTCTTAATACTTGATGAAATGTTCAGCCCCACGAGGTGCGTCTTCACCTCTCCTCCAAACATCGCCATCTCACATCTGCCTTCTTCATGTACTGGATTGCTACTACTTCCTGAGCACACCCGATAATGCTGATCTTCTAGGGAGGGGTTGTGTTAG
Organism: Nannospalax galili; assembly: GCF_000622305.1. Lineage (NCBI taxonomy): Eukaryota > Metazoa > Chordata > Mammalia > Rodentia > Spalacidae > Nannospalax > Nannospalax galili. Next base: position 1,882,748 of record NW_008340872.1, on the reverse strand, counting down.
ACCAGTGGCTTTTCATACCTTGAAAGACTCTCCCGAAAAATATTTAATCACCCTCAAATACACATGCGCTCCCTACAAGTGCGTCCATGGGTCAGAGTTAATGAAGCTCTCTGGTCTGGAAGACAGAGAAGGAACAGTTTATGGAGGCCTTTCAAGGTGACTTGAATGGGAGTTGGTTTGTAAATCAAGCTATTTGCCTTGGGTCCCACCTGCCTTAAGCCATAGAGTCTAGACTTTCATGATGTTGGGCTGCCTCTGATTTCAAGGCAAGAGAGGTTCTGATTCTTGTCTATGGTAGAAAGGCAGAAAAACGCACGAGGGTTGTAGGTGGGTGCCGGAACTATATATGTGGAGCCCCTTCACTGATTCTGACCCAGCTTCCACTGAAAGTGAAAAGAATGGTAAAAGCATGATAGCCTGGTGTGGTGATGCATGAAGACTTGGAATCCCATGACTCAGGAGGCTGAGGCAGGAGGATCACTAGCTCCAGGCCAGTGATGTAGTAAGACTCCCATCTCCAAAAACAAAACAAAATAAAACAAAACCTGGTTACATGGCTTGAGTTGATCAACTGTAGTCTTTCCACTTCATTCACACATGCACAATGCACCCTCAATCCCAGGTGGGAGTAGCCCTTTGGATCTTTCCCCAGAATCTATGACTCTGAATGCTTCTATCTGTGCTACAGGTTATGATAAGGAGATGAGGGTCAGAGCCTGGGACTCTGGATTGCAGTGGAGGAACATGCACCAACTGCTCCGTCTCTTACTGTCAGGGCAGGATTGCCCCCCTGGGAGAACATGTTGGGCCTAGTCCCCAGCTCTGTCCTGGATCCACTGCCTGATCTCAGGCAGATCCTTCTTTTCCTCAACTTTCATATCTTTCACGCAGGAGCTGATCACTGTGCTCTGAGGGGGGCTCAACATTCTAGGCGTTTTTAGTTTACTTTCTGTTGCTATAACAGAGTAGCTGAGACTTGATAATTTATACAGAAAATAGATGTATTTAACACATACATCTGAAGACTGGAAGTCCAGGATCTGGTGCCTGCACCTGCCAGGCTTCTCTGGTGAGGGCTCTGTGCACAACAGAAAGGAGGGAGGACAAGTGGACGTTCGCAAAGAATGGAAGGGGGAACCTGCGCAATAGCCAATCTCTTCTTTTGGGAGAAGCATTCATCCATCGAGGAGCGTTCTGCCCCCATGACCCACACACCTCCCACTACTGCCCCATTGGAGGACTAAGCATCAACATGAGTTCTGGTAAGGATGAACACCTTCTCAGCCATAGCACAAGGCTTCCTCTGCAGCTGTGAACCATGGGACTAGGGCAAGGCACTAAAGTGGTGCTGTCCATGCTGAGCCTCCCACACCTCCCACTCACGCTTCCAAATGAGGAAATGCTGCTTCTGCTGGTACATTTACAGCAGATTCATGCCAAGCAGGGTCCTGGATCTTACTGTTATACCAGGAGCTATTTTTTTAAGCAGGGGGGCATGCCCCAGCATGTGTCCACAGACCTTAGGATGATTGTGTTAACTTGGGCATGTAGCTGGGAGGCAGGCAGAAAGAACATCAGGCTGTAGTCCTCAGGTCTGGCTTCAGGCTCCTATTGACCAGAGCCCAAGACAGACCTGGCTGTTCTGTTCTTTACAACCTCCTTTTCTTCAAACTTTTCCTTAAAGAAAGATGGCACCCACAATCAATTTTGATATTGTGCTGTAAGATGGTGGTAAGTCATGGTGTCTCTAGGAGTCTCTGTCATCTAACTTGCAAAGTGAAGGTCATGATAACACCAGGCAGACACAGTGACTACGCACGACCTTTTCTGTGAAAGTGATTTGTCAGTCACTGTCTGCTGTTACCATTTTTATGACCATGGACTGCCCCTAGGGCAGTTCTCCTGAGAAAAGAAAAGATAGAGTGAGAGTGATTTGGGTTCCACTGGGCTGGGGTTTCTACTCTTGGGAAGGGGATGGTCAGCACTTTCCTGGGGGATCCCACTGAGAAAATAAACTAGACTCTGAGTCCACTGTCCTCATGTATCAGCCTGGGGAAGAGCGCTATGAGCTGACACCTGATAGGACTTAGATGGTGCTGTTGTGTGTTGACCATCATTTTAAGAGTTATGTGTACTTGGAGTCTAGCCCTCTCAGCTCCCATGGAGGTGGTTTGAGGAAAATTCTTGTCTTGCAGAAGGAGAAACAAGAAGGGGATTTCCCAGTAATACACTAGCAGATGTTCAGTTATCATTTGAAACCAGGGCTGGGAAATGAGCTTGGTCGGTAAAGTGCTTGCCACACAAGCCTGTGGACCTGAGTTTCATTCCTGGAACCCATGTATAAAGCCAGTCAAGGTGACACGAGCTTGTAATACTAACACTGGGGAGGAAGGCATAGTTAGATCCCTAGTACTCACTGATGACCCAGCTACCTTAATCAGTGAGCCCCAGGTCTAGTGAGAGACTGCTTAAAAAAGACAGGCTAGATGACTCCTGAGGAGTGAGACCTGAGGATGGACTATGGCCTTCATACATATGTGCACACATGGGTGTGTGTACTCCCATACACATGTGTAGCCCCACACAAATATACACCCATATACTCATGAACATGCACACACTCAACTCCTCCAATAACATAACTGTAGACTCCCTGGTCCTTGGCCAGCTTTTGAGGAGCACTGAAGTCAGCATCTGTTGGAAACAGGAAGGGTCTCAAAGATCCTACAAAGCCTGGCTCATTGGCAGTTCCCTAGAGAGAACACACTGGATCTGGGTCCACTCCAATGGCCACTCTGTCTGCTGCTACATCCTTGAGGGACAAGTTAATGCCTCCTGCTCACTGCCCAGGGCATGTCCTTCCACAGGCCACCCTTGGGATTCAAGGGCTTGCGTTCAAGCTGAAGGAAGAGGACCTGGCATCTCCTCCACCAATAAGGCCAAGGAAAGTCAGCCACCAGCTTTACTGACTTGTTACGGCTGCAGCGCGGAATCACCACAAACTGGGAGGAGACCCAAAGTCCAAGGTCAAGATGTCATCAGGGCTGATTCCTCCTGAGGGCTGTGAGGGAGGATCTGCTAGGTTGTCACAGAAGAGGGAAAAGCCAAGGACTAGTGGACGGCAGGGAGCAGAGACCTGCAGATCCCATGTCAGGTGTTGTATACATTCTTGGTTGGTTCCTTGCTCAGGTCCTTGAGGAGGATGTTGAGGATCTGTCCCCACTCTGCAGATGAAAAGGCTGGAAACTGGTCTGCAGGTTCCTGGCTGGGAAGGAGCAGAGTGCAAGTTCAAACCTGTTGCCGTGTGCTGCTCAATCTGCACAGTACCGGCTCCTCGTGAACCTCTTGGTGTCTAGACATGGGGAGGTGGAGGGAGAGGGCGGAGGGAGAGGGCAGAGGGAGAGGGCAGAGGGCGAAGGGCACAGAGAGGAGTTAGGTGTGAGCTCAGCAAGCAACTGAGCCCCAGCTCCCCAGGCTGCTGGTCCCAGCGAGGCAGGCCCAGTCTCCACTTTACTTGCCTTCCACCTTTCAAGTCTCCAGATCTGGAGGGGCCCTTCTCCTTCCCATGTGGCTTGGCTCTGCCTGCAGTCATCCCCTAAGGCTCTACCACAGGTCCCATCCCATCCCACAAACCCAAAGTCAAGCCTAACAGGCAGTCCGTAATTTGAGGTGTCCTTCAACGGAAAGGAAAATGACAGAGCTGCGGGTGTGGTGGTGCGTGCCTTTAATCCCAGCTCTCAGGAGGCAGAGGCAGGTAGATCTGCCTGGGATGATCCACATAGTGAGTTCCAGGTCAGCTGGGACTACATAGTGAGTCCCTGTCTCTCAGAAAACAAACAAACAAAACAAAACAAAACAAAACAAACAGAAAGTGACTAAGCTTCTTTTGTTCAGTGCCTGGCTGCCTGTCCAGGCTGGTGTGGGAAACAGATGGTCCCAACACACTGGATCTTTGAGGAGCTGGAGAGACTGCTCTGTTTCTCATAAATGCTCCATACTGGGCACCATCATCCTTGTGGGGTGATGACTGTGGCTCACGTTGAGGGTGCCTAGTGTCAGGCCCCATGCCAGGCCAACTGGGTCTGGGAGTTTGCACCTTTTCCAACTCTAGTCCCCGAGTTGGCATCCTCCTATGCTCTGCTTAGGGGTCCAGACTGTTTTGTGGAACTTCCTGTTACCACAGTTGTATTTGTACCTCCAAGTTTCTCTTCCCCAGTAGCCAAAGTTTTCTTTGGGGCCTTATCTCCTGTAATGATTACTTTTGCCTGTCAACTTGACAGGATCTAGAATCACCTAGGAGACAAACCTCTGGGCACGTCTGTAAGGGAGTTTCTAGATTAGGTGAACTGAGGAAGGAAGACCTACCCTGAATGTAGGCAGCACTATTCCATGGACTGGTGTCCTGGATTGAATAACAGGAAGAAAGTGAGCTGCCCATTCATCATCACTCCCTGTATATGGAATACAGTCAGCTTCTGGTGCCATAACGGACTGTATCTCCTTAAAATGTAAGCTATGATAAACCCCCTTTCTCTTAATATTATGCCTAATATGAGGCCCATGGTGTTCATCTCACAGCAGAGGAAATAGACAGAAAGGTCAAAATTTTTAATCAAGGAACTCTAGACACAGGTGATATAGCCAGGAGCCCTCTCAGCCCCTCCACACATCACCCACAATAGTCCCCTATGTTGGGTGCTGGTTGGGGCTATGGGCCATGAATCTTCTTATCAAAAGTGAACTTGAGTCAGGAAGACAAGTATAGTTCTCAAGATATTACCTCAAGTTTCAGAGACACTGGACAATAGAAACTAGACCTTATCCCATGGCAGGATGTTGGCCATAGACAAACATGGCCTGTGTCCTGGTGGGGGGCCAGTGACTCTAGACCCTACCCTCTGCAGCCTAGGACTATAGCTAGGGAGGTTACTGGATGAGCGAGGGGCTCCCTGCCCTGGGAGACTGTCTCCTGGTCCCACACTGTAGCCATTTCTCCACCACTAGCTGGCTTTAAAGGGAACACCTTCTTTCCTATGGTGTGGCCACATGCCCTGGACCCAGACTCTGTGTTCCTCCCTTGAGCCCAAATCCTCTTCCATGGTACCTCCCTCTTTGAGCTCTGATTTACCAGTGAATGCATCCCTGTAACTCTTTTTCTTAGGGATGTGATCTCTTCAGGGATGAGCAGAATAGGACTGTATCACAGGCCCAGAGACCATCTCTTCTCGAATTAGACAAAACATTTTAAAATAAAGAAGAACTTAAAGAATACACACAAGAATACACAAATTATATCTTCTAACTTTATATACATTCTTTATTCAAATTGTCGACGTACATACATTTCTACCGAGCCAAGCCTAGAGTCGTAGGGAATGAGAAGGGGCTGGGAGTGGATCTGCGGTGTCCTCTGGCATGGAGACCCCAGGTCCATGGTGTGTGGGACACACTGCCTCAGTCCCAGTGCTCCTCATCACAACCTGGTAGGGACCCCAAGCATTCTTACCAAGACCACGCCCTGCTACTCAGGGACCACCATCACTTTTTCACATTAGTCCCCATTACAATCTCCAGTCAATCCGGCTTTCATCTCTTAGACCCCTTGCATGTAGAAGTGAAGAGACAGACCCATGGGTTCCAACCTACTCTTCAGTTACAATGGGAGCTTAGGTAAGCCACCTGGCCATGTCATGCCTCAGTTTCCCCTTCTGTAAAATGAAGAGCGTAACTGTGCCACCCAGCATTTCTACAGGAAATGAACCTCTTTGTGAAAGGTGCTCAGCTGAGAAGGGACCTCTGTGGGAAAGGTGCCCAGTCCTGCCTCCTGATGACAAGGTCTTTGCTATGGTGGTTGCTGCTGCTAAGCCACATCCTGGGTTTACTTTGGCTAGACTTGTTCCATTTTCAGTAGAAAATTGAATTTGGATAGACTGCATCCAGACTCAGCTGTTCTCTGGGCCTTGGCCAGTGAGCTCTGGGTAACTACAGACAGGGTGGGGCCACCAGGATTTGGTTATTGGACCCCCCCCGATGGTTTTGGGATGCCCTCTCCAAGATGAACTGTTGCATCCTCTTAAGATTGGACTTTCCAGGACAGTATTTGAGTCATTCTGAGTGTCTACTGGGAAAAGTTGCTTTTAGGGCAGGGTCATCTGCCTGGATTGGGAGCTACCTCTTGTTGACCAGCAGCCCCTTGGCTGATCCACGTCTGGGCGACACCCAATTCCAATATCCACTGCTTCACAAGGCAACTGGCAGTGCCCATCTGTGAGGTCTTGAGTCCGTCGGCACCACCTTGTGCTTTTCAAGCTGTAAGCACCTGCTGCAGCCCAAAGTCTCACTCACCTGGGCAGAGGTGGAGCCCCAGTCTACCATGTCCTTCTCAGACCACAGTTCATAGAATTCTCATATATGTTCTTTACCAACTTGGGCTTAGTCAACTGGGCTAATGTGCCTAGTTCTTGGCTGTTCAATCTCACCTCTCAAGTAGTGTGCTGACTCTGACCCGAAGCTCACCGTGAATGATTCTTCATGGATATGTCCTTGGGAGCCATTGCACATCTACTCCCAGCCCCTTCTCATTCTCTATGACTCCAGGCTTGGTTAGGTAGAGGCGTCTACACATCTACAAGTCAAATGAAGGGAGTATATACAGCTTGAAGCATACACTTTATGTCACCTCTCAAGTAGTGTGCTGACTCTGACCCGAAGCTCACCGTGAATGATTCTTCATGGATATGTCCTTGGGAGCCATTGCACATCTACTCCCAGCCCCTTCTCATTCTCTATGACTCCAGGCTTGGTTAGGTAGAGGCGTCTACACATCTACAAGTCAAATGAAGGGAGTATATACAGCTTGAAGCATACACTTTATGCATATTTCTGTGTGTGTGTGTGTGTGTGTGTGTGTGTGTGTGTGTGTGTGTGTGTATGCCGGGGACCCTTTAAAATTGTTTATTTAATTAAAAAAATTTTTGTCTAAGTTCAGAAGTCCCTAGGCGTGCCAGCCTGGAGCCCTAAGTCAAGGACACAGAGGCCAGACAGATTTCAAAGTAGCGATCAGGCTGCTCACAGGCCAATCATTTAGGGGATCGAGGTGCCAGCTATACTTGGGTGCCGGGGTTATGACCAGCGGGGGACACTCTGCATTTTATCAATGATGTAGGAATGACACCCTGTCCCAAACCCTTTCTAGAGCTTTGTACCATGCTGGGCCACTGGCGTCAGATGCAAAAGGAGTCGATAACGCTGGGAAAAGCTGCCAGACAATTTATCCTATTGGCACTGAGCCTAGAATTATAATCAGATCTTGACTTCTTCAAAGCCTCTTGCTTTGGATTTTTCCAAATCAAAAATAAATATTGAGGGCAATTACCTTCCTTCGGTCCTCTGATGTATGAAGGGGAGTTTTCACCCATTAATTCAGGAGCCTTCTCATTTCATTTTGAAGGTATTAACCCGTGGAACTTGGTAACTGAGTATCAACACAGCCAATCTAGGTTGTGACTGAAAAGAGAGAAGAGTTATTATGGTCTGGGTTAATATTTTCCCCTCTTTAAGAAGGCCAGGGCACACCAGACACTCCTCAGACAAAACCAGCTGTTTTCTTCCCATCACTGGATACATTGTTTATGTGGGTCCATTTGCTGGTTGTTCTCAGGGTACCCTCCAGGGGGCAGCAGATCCCAACCTCTGTGAGCGGTTCCTCCACCTCTCTTGCCCATCTCAAGTTGGGCTGGATGCAGAGGCCTGAGGAATTGGACCCCTGGCTGTCTTCTCAGGGATGCTCTGGGTTCCACCTGAAAGTGTTTCTCCTGGAGAAAAGGCAGAGAGAGCTCCACCAGCTTGTTTTTGGAGAGTCCTGGACATGACCAGACCTATTAATTACTTAATTGAGGCGCAGGGCTTTGAAGATAAAAAGTGCCCGGTAGGTAAGTGGAGACTTCTGTGGCTTCCAGCCCGGGGGGAGCGTCTTTTTAAATTATGGTGCTCACTCTGGTGTATAGACACCCCTACCTCCACTCCATTCCTGGGGAGCAAGGGGTATCTCCCAGGGGAACCCGTTAGCTAACACTTCCTTGACCTCAAACCATGCAGCACCACCCTGAGAGCCAGCACATAGTTCTGTTATCACACGTGTGGCATTCACTCATGTCGTGGGTCCCCAGGGTGCTGAGCCGAAGCAACATGAGTGCCCTGGTTGGGGCGACCTGGATGTTGGTTGCTAACTGGGCAGGACCTCCAAACACGGCGCCAACTGCTGTGAGAGTTCGTTCATTGGGGAGGTATAAATAAAGCCCACCCCTCCCCTTATAACGTTCCAGTGACAGACCAAAGTATGTGTCTACCAGAGTCAACCTGGGAACCAATGAGCGTGTGGGTGAAAGGTTGTTTACAGGTGCATGGGTGACCCCAAAGCTGCTTCCCTGAAAAATCTGAATCCAGCATGGATGATGGGCTCCCCATGGGCCACATCGATGGGGGTCTCCTCAGCTTTCTCGAGACTATACATTCTAGTACTTTCTGAGAGACCCTGCACAATTAGGGCAGAACTACATACAAGTGGGCCTGAGGATCGGCTGGACTCTCAGGTGAAGATCCTTTTTCTGACCTTTTTCTGAGGGAACACCGACCATCTCCGGTCTGCCCAATCCTAATCCTGATAGTCTCTTGCAAACAGGCACAGTTGATCTGGTGAAGATGGAGCTGTTTTGCTGGGAAGACTGTGTCTGCAGTACAGTCCCTGGGTGGAGTCTCCAGTTATGGGGGAGGTGAGGAGCAGCTGTCACAAATGGAATCAAGACCCAGGTAATGAAGAAAACACTTTAAAGCCGGGTTGATGCTTTAATTACAAAGAACTTTCACCCCTACATGACCTCCCTTGAGCCCTTCTAAGAGCTTGAGGATGTGGAAGGAATGAGTAGTGGGGGTGAGCAGGAGGAAGGGTGGAGTGGGACTGGGAGTGGGGGCCAGGTAGGGTCAGGTGCCTGCCTGAAACCCGGCTCCCATGTTTCCTTCAGCTGTGGGGATGAACAAGTGGTTAAACAGGCAAACCCTGAAGGCCAGAGACTCTAAAATGATGGTCCGAACTACATCTGAGCTATAGATCTAGCTGTCACTAGAATTAAATATTAACCCCATGGTTTGATCTCCACTATGGGAAAGAAAAAAAAAAAAAAAAAAAAAAAGAGGGACAAAAATTACCCAGGTAAAGCCAGACTTTGGACACGCTCTGCTCATCTAGATTAAAGAGCCAAACAGGGCCACTGAAGAAATTTAAACATCTAGACTCACTGTAAAATGAGAAGCCACAAACCCAGCCTTACCTCCCCAAACAGTAGGGCATTTTCCTCTCTCACACTCAGGGCATGTAAGTTTCCTCTGTGTGTGTGGACAAAAATTACCCAGGTAAAGCCAGACTTTGGACACGCTCTGCTCATCTAGATTAAAGAGCCAAACAGGGCCACTGAAGAAATTTAAACATCTAGACTCACTGTAAAATGAGAAGCCACAAACCCAGCCTTACCTCCCCAAACAGTAGGGCATTTTCCTCTCTCACACTCAGGGCATGTAAGTTTCCTCTGTGTGTGTGTGTGTGTGTGTGTGTGTGTGTGTGATTTGTTCACGTGTGTGAGCTTACACATGGAGGCTGTGTGTGTGTGTGTGTGTGTGTGTGTGTGTGTGTGTGTGTGTGTGATTTGTTCACGTGTGTGAGCTTACACATGGAGGCTGTTGTCCCTCAGGTGCTGTCCACCTGGTTTTGTGAGACAGGGTCTCTCACTGGCCTGGAACTCACCAAGTAGGCTGGGCTGTCTGGCCCACAGCTCCAGGATCTGCCTGGCTCTGCTTCCCCAGCACGAGGATTCCAAACACATGCCACCTCTCCTAGCTCATTTTACCCGGGTTCTGGGGATCAAACTTAAGTCCTAAGGCCTTCATAACTACCAGCTGACCAACTGAGCCATGTCCCCAACCTGACATGTGGGTTTCTACCCACAGTGCCCCCAGCTTTGTTTCAGCACACGTCCTAACATCGTTTGGATGTCTGATTCATTTAGTTTGGGAGTTTGTAAAGCTTCTTTAACTGAATATTATGACCACAAGGGCAAGACCTAGACTTTGTCACTTGGAAGTCCCCAAAACACCACACACAGCACTTTCTGCCTATGGCGTGTTTTTCACCCACACTTACAGAGAATGAGATATGGGCAAAGGAATGGGGGTAGGTGGAAGGAAGCCAAATTCATCAAACAGCTGGGTGGTGGTGAGGCCCTTGTGCTTACAAACCATGGAAAAGGAACCCAGCTCGTGGGTTGGTAGCAGTGTAATTAAACATGGGAACTTGATGGGAGTCTGGGGTTTCATAGGCTCAGAAGTGGCGTGGAATGATGATTCCCCTTAAGTATCTACCTGTCCCTCCCTAAGGAATCTGCCTGTCCTACATTTCGGTCTCACCTCTCACAGTGTCTAACCTCAGACTCCAAGAGCCTGAATTTGACTAGATGTTAGTTCAGTGGGGTGTAGCAAGAAGGGCCAGTGTGTGTGTGTGTGTTTATATATGTGTGTCTTTATATGTGTATGTCTTTGTGTGTATGTCTGTGTGTCTCTGTGTGTGTGTGTCGCTGGGGAGATCTATAGAACCAGTACCTTCTCCACACAGTCTATCTCCTGTTAGGTATTTCCCTACATGACTTTCTCTAATCCTACTTGCCAGGAAGCCAAGTCCACTCCCAGTGCGCGCACACACCCAATGTTGAATTCAGCAGCAAAAGAGTTTCTTCATTATTAAGTTTTCATTTTCTCTCTAATAATGATTTTAGGCACTACAAAGTTTTTTATTAATAGAAAATTTATAGAATAAAGAAAACACCTAGAAGAAAATGGAAATCAACTGCTATTGTTTGGCTGTAGTTTAGATGTGTCTTCCGACGTTCATCATTCCATGCAGTGATGTTGGGAGGTGCTGGAGCACTTGGTAGGACTCTGAAGAAGGCAGCTTGGTCACTAGTTGGGGCCCCACCCTGGAAGGGATTAATGTTGCTCCCACTAGATTTTTAAGAGTGAGTTATTATCAAAGTAGTGATCCTGGCCCCTGAATCTCTCAAGCCTCCTGTCTCAGCTCATAATTTCTCCTAAACACATTTCTCCCATAAGGCCTTTAACACATTTCTCCCATAAGGCCTTTACCATAGGCCAAATAGATAAGTCCACCTAATCTTGGACTTTCAGCCTTGAAACTGTGATCTAAAGAAATCTTTTTTCTTTAAACAGCCCCCAGCCTCAGGTATATTGTCAGAGCAATAGAAAATGAACCCAACGTTGCCCCTAATCTACCATTCGGAGAGAGCAGTGATTATGCTTCATTGATGTTCTTTAGGATCTGTCTGTTTAGCCTTCCACCCCTCTATCCACCTGTGTGTCTGTGTCCATGTTCCATGAATGATTATAAGGGACACATTTGTACCCTTTCTTTCCCATGCTTCCTATTCTACTAAAGGCTTGCTTCCATTATTTTTAATGGATGCCTGATTCAGTCTCATGCATGTGAAAAAAATGATCTAATCAGTCTTTTAATCAGTCCTTAGGAACTTCAAATTTCTTTGCTGTTCTAAACAATCAGGTAATCTTTGCAAAAGTACCTTTGTTGAGTGGTTTCTGCAAGTAAAAGTTCTGGGTTAGGGTTTTTAGTTAAGTAGGAAGGAATATTCTTTTGAAATGTTGTACTAAATGTCTCCGACCTGGAGATGTGAGTTCTCAACACACAATTAGAAGAGGACATTGTATGATCAAAATTCCTGCTGGAGGTCACTCACCAGCATCACCTGGACTCTGGGCTCTGTTCCATCCAGCCTAGCATCTTCAGCAGCTCACTTACCAGCTGTGGACACCTTGTCACCTGGCAGGCTGTGTTGGGTGTTATATTTAGACCATGGCTTACTTCTAGGGGGCTCCATCAGCTCAGTCTTGTAACTGCTGAGCTAAATTATTGTTAATCTTTTCAATACCATCTTCCCCATAGGTCCAAGATACCTGTTCTGTTCTCTCTCTCTCTCTCTCTCTCCTACAGGTTCTGTTTCTTTGGAGAACCCCGACTAATACAATACTATAAATGCTTTGAGAAAGTGATCTCTCCTCTTCCTCTTCCTCTTCTCTTCCTCTCTCTCTCTCTCTCTCTCTCTCTCTCTCTCTCTCTCTCTCTCTCGTCAATTTATTCTTTATAGTTTCCTACATGTATATAATACATTCTGGTCACAGTCACTGCTACTCTTTGTCCCATTCCCACCAGCCACTGTCTTCCCACCAAGTCCCTACCCTACTTGTATATCTTTTTGGTTTAATTTGTGACTTTCTGGACTTAACAAAGGACACCTGCCCGGGTCTGGGTGTGCAACTATCCACTGGGGCTTGAGTAACTCATAGTGGCTGCAATCCTGAAGAGAAATGGCTTCCTCTCTACCAGCAGCTCTCTCTGTTGTTAACGCCCCTGGGTGGGGTTGAGCCTCATGAGCCCCTCTCCATCTGTGACTGAATGTTTACCAGTTCAGTATTATGCAGACCCTCTGTAGTCCATTATAGCTACCGTGGGTTCATGAGTGCCACAGCCATGTCACACCCATAAGACAGCATTTTACCACCCTGGTCCCCCACATCCAGCTCTTCCATTCTTCCCACCCTCTCTTCCATGATGTTCCCTGAACTCAGAGGGGATAAGATTCCTGATAGCACATCCACTCTCTTCACCCCAAATATGTCACTCATAACACATAGGAGACCATGTAAACTTCACAAAACCCTAGGCAGGAGCAATCACTGGTTCTGTTTTATAGATGAGGACACTGACATCAGGGTTCAAACCCAGGCAGAATGGCTCCTGATTCTGTTCCATCCACTCCCCCAGGCTGCCTTGCTGTAGAGAGAATATAAGGAGTCAGCAGCCCAGGCCACAGGGGTGACACAGCTGTGGCCGAGGGCACATGTTGTTATCAGGTCTCTAAATGTTTTGGACATTTTTTTCCCTCCCTCTCCTTCCCCCACTCCTCCTCCCCTTCCCTCCCTTCCCTCCCTTCCCTTTTCCTCTCTTTCCTCTCTTCCTCCTCCCTGTCTCCCCTTCCTTCCTCATCCCCTCTCTTCCCCTCCCTTCCTTTCTTACTTTTTATTGAGAGGAGCAGAGATCCCCAGGGGGCCTGCTTACCCTTTTCCTTACCAGTAGTCACATTTCCCTCGTAACAAATTAGTATTCCTACTGGGTGAGTCTGCCAGAGCTGCTCTGACAAACTGCCACAAACTGGGTAATTAAAAACTACAGGAGCTTATGTTCCTGTGGTTCTGGAGGCAAGAAGTCTGGAACCAGGCGTGAGCCAGGCTGGTGTCTTCTGACAGCTGTGAGGGAGAGTCCACTCCAGGCTGCTTTCCCAGCTCTTAATGGCAGCTAGAATCCTGCCCATTGGCTTCGGGATACATCACTCATCTCTGTTCCTGTCTTCAGGCCACCTTCTCTGCTGTCTCCTCCTACACTTTTAAGGACATTGGTCACTGGCTTTAGGGTCTACCCTAAATCCAGAGTGATTTCATCCCAAGATCCTGAGCTTCATTGCATCTATAAGACCCTTTTTCCAAATAAGGTCACATTCTCAGAACTGTAAACAGAATTTGGGGAATTTGGGGAAAAATTTCTTTGGTGACACATATGGCCATTGAGAAATTTCTTTTAAGGAGATTTGTAGAACCTCCACTCTTAAAACCCACTTTTGTGTCTTCCTAGTCACAAAGTATTCAATATTATTTTCTCCAAGTGACAGCATATTAACTCAGATAGGAGGTTACTTATAATGACCTTCACACCATAGTTTGTCACACAAGCGCACAATCAGCCTGCCCCCCCACCCCACTTTCTCTCTCCTTCAGAATCACAGGAGTTGGCATTGCCACCAAGAGAGGGGCACCGTGGCTGGCACTGACGCAGGTTGCTGAGCTCCCTTAGTGGGGGACCCTTCCTCTGAATCTTGAGGCCCCACGTGGCTGCCCTCCTTCCGTGCAGTCCTTTCCTGCAGTCACCTTCCCAATGCAAGGTCACCATCAGTAGTCCCCAGATCCTCTCATTGCTTTCTTCAGCTGGGCTCTGCCCTGAAACCAATCCCTGAAGTCACTTTTAGGTTCTTCTTGAAGCATCTGTATCAGCATGTCACGCCTCAGAAACTCACTGTAAAGAAAGTTTGGACTGGGGAGATGGCTCAGTGGGTAAAGCACTTACCACCCAGGCATGAGGACCTGGGTTCAAATCCCCAGAACCCATGTAAGTCCAGGTGTGTAGCTCTTGTGCATCTGTAATCTTGGGGCACCTACAGAAAGATAAGAAGTGGGGACAGAAGATTCCCAGAAGCTCCTGGGCTGCTTAGCTTGGTGTACACAGTGGGAGTAACGAAGACAGCCCGGTCTCACACAGGACCACACCTGAAGGTGTCCTCTGACCGCAGTGTGCTGTGGCACAAGTGCTTCCACACCCACACTCAGGAACACACATTATACACATACACATAATATGCACAGACACACATAATACAGATGCATAATACACACATGTAACACACAATACACATAATATATGCAGACATGTAATACATGCACAGACACATTCACATGCACATAACACACATACATAATGCACACATACACATCTACACAGAAACACATATGTAAAAGCATGCAAATGCACATATACACAGAGGCACACATAACACATATGTATATACAAAGACACTTAATACACATATAATGTACACATAATATACATATAATACACACAGGCACATGCATAATATACACATATAAATGATACCTACACAGAGACATACATAATACAAATACATAACACATACATAATACACACAGACACTACACACATAATATTCACGGAGACATGCATAATACACACATATATAATATACATCATCACAAAGATTTTAAAAAATAAACATAGTCTGTATATATGTACACTTACATATAGAAGTATAAATATATATATACACACACATAAATACTGGTGTGTGTATACATGAGTATGTATGTGCACACACTAAAACACACCAGCAAGTTATGAAGTGATGTTTACATTCCTTCTATGACCTCTCTGACACCTCTCATTATATCACATTCCATTCAATTCCATTCTGCTCTCTTGCGTCCACTTCATTGAACTTAATTCCAGAGCTGCTCTGTGGTCTTCATTTTATAAGCCCTCAGTGGGTTGTACCCATTCTTCGACTTAGGGGACTTCTGAAGTCTTTAGCTTGGTTCTGTGTTCTCAACTGCTCGCTGCCCACCCTCATCTTCCTGCCTCCGGCCTCCACCGTCTCTCTATTCCTGTCTCATGTGGTGCTGCCCAAAGGAGCCCAGCCTGTGTATCCTTCCAGAAGCACCTTTGACTAGAATCTGCCTCCCTTGCTCAGTCTCATGCATATGGAATTGAGATTAGAAGGAGGGTGGCCCTGCTTCCAGAATGCTTGATTTATGAATAACTTATGCACCTTGGATTTTTTCTCTGTTCAGACCATGAGAAAAACACTTGGCCCAAGTAGGACCCTCTCAGATGGTTGAGAAGTCTCAGAAGTTGCTGGTGGCCTCTAATCCCAACCCCTCCTGCTCTGCAGTTCCAATCCTTGGGCTGCCAATGGTGAGGAAATGGGACTCTTTCTTTAGCCTGTTGGAGCTGGAAGTCAGTATCCCCGTGGTAATAAATAGTGCTGCTTAGAAAAGGTCCTTTAAGCTCCATGCTTTAAAGACACTTGGCAAAATCAGCTTTTATGAACCAAACACTCTGCCATCAACTTAGAATATTGCTTGTATGGGAAAATGTACCTTGTTGTGTGTGAGTTCTAAACCCTGGCCAACGCACAATCCTTGCCTGCCCTTTGGTCAACCATGTCCTGTCCTACTGCATCTCCCCGGCTTTGCACGTGGGCATCTCTTAACTCACACCCCATGACTTGATCATATTTCCAGGTACTAGAGGGCTGGGCATGACACCTTGTGTCAGATGAGCCTCCTATGGCCCGTGTTGGTGGCATCCCACCTTCTCACCAACTCTGGCTTGGCACCCTTACTTTTGTCTGCATCCTGGCTTGTCCCAAGTGAGTCCCCATCTGTTGCTTGGGATACTTAAGGGATATGTGTCAGGAAAGGGAAAGAGGAGCAATGAGCAGGGCAGCGGGGGCGAGAAGAGAGGAAGAGGGCGAGACAAGGTGAAAAGCAGAGCACAGACTGACGAGAACAGCGGGAGAGAAACACGGAGAAGAAACAGGAGGGGAGGGGGTGAGCACAGGAAAATATCTGGAGAAAACAGAGAAAAGGAAAGAAAAAATGGTTTCTAACCATCTTCACAAAAGCTGTTTCTCAGCACAGAAGAGCAGAAAGGAGGGTTGTGAGAAAGAATTTGGGATATCTGCGGTGCCCAGCCTGACCAAAAGATGCAGGTGGGGGTTTGGTAGGTACATCTAATGGTGGGTTCATCTGCACTGAGTTCACAGAGCCTTCAGCACCCAGCACTGTGCTCGGGTGAAGGCTGTTGGGCCTGAGCTGAGTGGCCCCTTAGTCTCAGAAGCTGGTACTCTGTAGATCCCAGATGCAGAGAGCTCAACTCTGACCACATATGCTGCCTTCTAAACTAATAAAACCTTTCATTTCTTCCCTTGCTCAGAATATGAGCCTCTAGCCTTTTGAGTCTTTGGCTTAGAGAAGGTGAGGACTGAGCTTTCTGACCCTATCTTGCATGCAGCATCCCCTCCTCAGCTTCTAGAAATCCTGAAGGTCAGGCCACAGTCAAGGTCAGGAGCTGATACTTTAGTGTTGCACAGAGAGTGTATCCCAGCATCCTAGTGGGGCATCCAGGCAGGCCTGCCTTGTATTGGCAGCATGAGTAGAGACAGAGATGGGGGAAATGAATGACGTGGGAGTGATTTGAAACATCTGTGCCAAAGGAATGCAGATTTGGGTCTTCTGAGATGGGGTAGGTGTTAAACTTGTTAAAACGCTCATGAGAAAATCAAGATGCCTTGGAAAGCATTTCCAACAAGGGCCTCACCATCTCAACCCTGGTAGCCTGGAAGCCGAGGCTTCCCACAAGCTGGACATCTTAATGCTCTTCACCAGGGTTTGGTGATGATGGACAAAGGATTGCATGTCTTTTGTTAGGCAGACAGCACCATGGGTGAGAGTCTGGGAGAGGCTCAAAGCTGAGCTGACCATGGTGAAGTGGTTCCACCCTACCCTACCACCATTACCTTCATGATCCTTGTGCTGTGGAAGCACATACCTGTTTCTTCCTCATCTTTTCTTCATATGGTTGTTAAGAGATAAGATAAAGAAAGTAATTGCCTGGTAACGATGTTCTGTGCACTCTGCTGTGGGCTAAATGAATGAATGAATGAATGAACAAATGTATGAATGGAATTCGTGTTAATGTTGCTGTCCCACCCTGTCCTCTCAGCTCAGAGATGAGACAGGGCAGATAGCCCAGATGAGGGCTTGTTCATTCTTTTATTATAACTTTTGAGAGAAGTTCAGCTGAGCAATTTGACTTTGCTTGTCTAAATAAGGAATCTCGTTGAAATGGCCAAACTCACTCCATTTTGTTCTAGCTGACTTTTACTTTACCTGTGCATTTGCCGAGCCATTCCCACTGCAGCCAGCCAGGCAGAATGCCTCACACAGTTTCAGGGAGTACATTGTTTCACAATACTGGGAAACTTACAAGTAGCCAGGTAGCATGTCCAGATAGCTATACCTGCATCTCCATGGAGCCCATTGTTTCTACAATTCTGCGAAACTTGTTTTTTCCTTGTCAATACTTTTTGTTAACTGAAGACTACTTTGTTAACTGACCTGTCCCCAGATCTGGTGTAATTATAGTGATCAGATGTAACTATGGTTATTGGTTTTGCCTCTGGCATGATATAATTGTGGTTTTATGCTTTATAAACCTTGCCCTGCTTCCCCTCACAGTCGAGAGTTCTTTTGGGCATTAGCCCCCTCTCTGATCACCGGCTATTAATAAAGGACCCCTAATTTGACCATCACTATGTGGCATTCCTCTGTGCCTCTTTTTCACACTCCTAACTGTGAGCCACGTGGAAAGTTTTCTCAGTAAAAATTTGTAGGTCAGGATTTTTAAAAAGAATTATATCAAAATTGCTTAGAATAAATTTCAAAGGTTTTATCACAAATAATGATGGTTGAGTGAGGTGATGGATATGCTAATTGGCTAACTTAATCATCCCATATTGCACACATACATTGAAACACCTTGTTGTGCCTCACAAATGCACCTAATTAGGAGTCATCAATTAGTATTAACTTTAAAAGAACTGCAATTTCTTGTGTGCCAATCCCTGACAACAGAAAAATCATTAATCCGGGTTCTATTAATTTAGAAATTGGCTGTGATTTACATTTGTTCGCCCAATTCCTTTTTAAATTACAGTTTTAAAAATTTTATTTTTATTATTTATGCGAGTTATGCGTGTATTGCCTGCATGTAGATAAGTGCATCTGTGTTGTGCAATGCCCACGGAAGACAGAAACAGCTATCAGATCCCCTGGAATCATAGACAGTTATTAGCGGCCATGTGGGTGCTGGGATTCGAACCCTGGTCTTCTGCAAGAACAACCAGTGTTGTTACCACTGAGCCATCTCTCCAGCCCCTAAATTACATTTTTAGGTTAGCATACAAAGCAGTGGGTTTCATTGTGTTAGTTCATGGATGTGTGCCATCATGCTTTCATTTCTTCCTCTTCCCCTCGGGCCCCCTCTGTCCACCTCTGGCTTGTCCCCTTTCTTACCCCAGATAGTCCCGTTCTATGTAACACACATAAGCCACTATCCTCTCTATTCCCCCAACACAAGATCTCTTTATCTCCTCACAGTCCTCCTGCTAGTTTCATAACCTAGACACACATATGTGCGCACACACACACACACACACACACACACACATACACACACAGAATTTTAGATCTAGGCTCTGTAAACGAGAACAAAATGGTATTTGTATTTCTGTGCCTGGTTTATTTCACTTAACATAATGCTTTCCAGTTCCATCCGCTTCCTGTGAGTGTCAGGATTTTATTTTCTTTACAGGTGGCTAGAATTCCACTGTGTATATGTGCCACGTTTTCCTTATCTATCCCTGTGTTGGTGGCCATCTTGGCTGCTTTTATTTCCTGGCTGTTGTGAAAAGTGCAGCCAATAGTCATGGACGTGGAGGGTCTCTGCGTGCTGACTTTGAGTCCTTTGGGTACGTGCTCAGGAGTGGTATAGCTAGGGCAGGTGGGGAGTCTATTTTCAGCCTCTTAAAGAACCTCCGTGCTGAGTTTCACAGTGGCCACACACATTTTCACTCCCACCACAGTGAATTAACTTTCCTTTTCCCCCACATCCTTGTCAACATTTGTTGTCCTTTGTTTTCTTGATGATAGGGGTGACTTCTTCTGACTGGGGTGAAATGGAATCTCAAAGTCATTTTATTTTAATTTTTATGTGTGTGTGCATGTTTGTGTGTGTTCGTGTGTATGTGTGAATATGGGTGCATGTGAGTATAGATCAAAGGACAGTCTCTTGTGCCAGTTCTTGACTTCCACTTTGAGACAGTCTCTTGTTCACCACATTGTATGCCTGGCTGGCTAGCCCATGAGTTGCTGAGGATTCTGCTGGCTCCAGCTCCCATTTTGTTGTAAGAGTACTGGGTACAGATGTGCACTATTGCACCTGGCTTTTGTGTGGACTCTGGATCCTTGTGCTTGTATTGTGAGTGCTCTATCCACTGAGCCATTTCCCCAGCTTTTAAATAGTTCCAGTTGTGTTTCTATAATGGCTAGGGATGTTGAACACTTTAAAAGTATTTTTCAGCCAATTCATAATGTTGAAAATTATCCTGAGATGGAAAAATCACTTTGTTCAAAAATTGGAAGTCTAGGGTCAAAAATCCTTTAGCTGCATGAGGTTGGAAAAGTCACGGACTCTGTGAATCTTTTATATAAAAAGAACAATATTCTTTAGTTTGTTGTAAGCAGAATGTTAATAAGAGGACATCCCCACATCTGTAGATTGTAGAGTGCTTTCTAATGTGTTTAGAATCTTTCTTATGACCTAAATAGAATTGTTCATTGTGATTTTCTAAAGATGAAAGACAGGAGATTTTGGTACATGGCTTCAACTTTGGAGCTCAGCAATTGTTTGTGAATGTTCTTATCACTGGGTCCAGTGACATGTAGAATTGTGGGTGTTAGCTTCATCAGATCCCCTGAGGATACATACACATTCATGTTATGTGTATGTGTAATGAGTATATGTGTCTGCACGCATCTATACATATGTATGCATACACATAACATAAATAGAATATGAACCTATTTTAGATTGTATGTGAGCATATGTATGCAAGTATGTAGATGTGTATACATACACATATGCACACATAGACATAGATGCACATTTATACTCATGTATGAATATATACTATATGAATACATATGAATGCTATGCATGAATACATTGTCTATGCATATGTGCATGTGTATATGCATATATTCAAGTTTATGTAGCATATATAATATTTACATGAACATGTGCATGTGTATGTGTGTGCATGGGTGTATGTGTGTGTATGTGTGTGTGGTATGAGTATCCTACCTCTGTTTCAATGAGTTCTAGGTAAGGCTTGGGAATCTGTCATTTTCAGGCTCCACATACGATCCTTGTTATCAGCTCTTTGAGGGCCCATCTGTCCTTGCTTTTTCCTCATCAAGAAACACAAGCTGGGAGCCGGTGCCTTGGTGAAGGCCACACAGCTGGCTAGAGAAGAAGCTGAGCCTGGCTGCCCTGGCCCCAGCTCAGCGGGGAGGATGATAAAGCACACCATCCATGTAACTTCCTGCCCACTCACAACTGAGTTCCAATGACTGTCTTTCGGGTAGTTAGCTGGCCAGACTACTTTCCTCTGCCTTTGTCCCACGTTACTGTGACTCCATGGGACACGGGAGAGAGCAGCTGCTGCAGAGGTCCCTGCACTCTGCCCGGTGGCTGCAGAGTCCTGCCTGCACATCCAGCACAGGCTCCCCTTAGGAGCACTTCTCTCCTCGGTGTGTGAGCTCTCTGGGAGACGTGCCCCATCTTCAGATTCTAATGGTTGGAAGCCAAACTGCGAAGCAAAGGCAAAGGAGCAGTGCCAGCCAAGTCTCTCTCTCTCCCTCTCTCTCTCTTTCTATCTCAGACATTTTATTTATTTTAATATTTTCATTTTCTTTGAGAATTTCATAGACTGCATTTTGATCATATTCATACCTAATTCCTCCCCTTGACCCCTCTCTACCCTAAGTCTTCTCTTTACAAAGGTGCTTGGTGCACAGTGGAGGATGGGCTAAGGGAAACAAAACGAAACCTGGGAGATCTGGAAGTATCTTGCTTCAGCATCCAAGCCAAAGCCGAGGGTCTGCAGACTGACTGTGGCCTGCAGGCCAGTCTGGTCTGCCACTGGTGTTTACACAGCCATACAGTAAGGACAGGCAGTGTCAACTGATTTGAGGGCAGAGAATGCTGATTCCGAACCGCAACCGAGTGCAATGTCCCCCCTCCCAATATTCTATCTTCTCAATAAATTAGCCTTTATCAAGCAGGTAGTCAATCAAAATTACTGTTGTGCTTTAAATTTCACCGAAAAAATGCGCAGAAATGCCTTTTCTCTTGTTTTAGCGGTAACGGGAAATATCCTTGATTTTTGCCTCCTGGCCTACAACTCCTAAAATACTGTATTTATCCTCTGACTTGTGTAAGCTTGTGTGTGTATGTGTGTGTGCATGTGTGAGCGTGTATGTGGTATGTGGGTAAACGTTCTTGTGTATTCATATATGTATGTATGCATGCTCATATGTATTGCATGTGTGTATACAGGTTCATGTGTATTTGCATGTGTATGTATGTACACATTTCATATGTATTTGCTCACGTGTATACATGGTCATGTATCCTTGCACATGTATATGTATGTTCACATGTATGTATGTATGTTCACGTATATTACATATGTATATACAGATTCATGTGTATAGACACCTTTCATGTGCATTTGCTCATGTGTATACACGTTCATGCATGCTCACACATGTATGCATGTTCACATGTATTTTCACATGTGTGCATGTTCATGTGTATTACATGTGTATATACAGGTTCGCGTGTATATGCATTTTCGTGTGCATTTGATCATGTGTATGCATGTCTGTGTATGCATGCTCATGTGTATTTGCACATGTGTATGCATGTTCATATGTATTTGTACATGTATGCATGCATGTGTAGAGGCAAAATGAGTATCTTCCTCTGTTGCTCTCTGCTGTACTTTTTGAGACAGGCTCTGTTTCTTACTGAACCTGGAGCTCACTGATTTGGCAAGACCAGCTAGCCGGTGAGCCCCAGGGACCCTCCAGCCTCTGCCTCCCTGCTCTGGGTTACAGGCACAAGGTTTTTATTGAGGGTGCTGGGTGTCTGAATTCAGGTCCTCATGCTCCCACAACAAGCACTTTAATGACTGAACCATCTCGCCAGCCCTTGCATTCTGACCCTTTTAAAAGCAAGCTTAAAGACCTAGCCTTGGGCATTTATTCAGCTAGGTTTTAGAGGGAAAGCCAACATGACTCTAATGTTTAGTGCTGGCACAACATTAAACCGTGACTCAGAGAGTTGGTAGGATATGGGAGTACCTGATCCCTGAGACTCTTGTTAAGACTGCAAGGGAACGAGTGGTCCAAGGCTTCTAGGTCCACAAAGCTACCATAGTGAGCACACAACTGTCCTCTTTGTAGGCCCAAGGACGTCCTGCGCAGCAGCAGCTTGGTGAGCAGTGCTTGGTGTAGATCCCAGATAGTCTATCACAGTTAGCAAACAGTTCTGTATTCTTTGATCAGTTGTGTGGCTGCTAGGCTTCCCGTCACCTCCTCGCCTTCCTCGCAACCAGAAGGCTGGCTCACAGCTGGCACCAAGAGTGGGAGCTTGAACATTTCATCAGGTTCAGGGAACAGGTAAGAACTGGTTCCCCAGCTAGGGGAAAAACACAACACATACTTTGGACGGAGCCACGTGTGCCATATCTTGCCAGAGCTTGCAGGCTCTTTCGGAGGCTCTCAGACGGCTCTTAATTAATTGCTGGAGCCAAGTGGGGCAATCTTGTGAGCGCCCGTTGCTTTTGCTAATCTGATCCAGCCGGGCAGGGGAAGGGGGAGGGTGGAGCTGGCCCGGGATTGAGGATATAGATGGAGCAGGCTGGGGCCTGAGAGCTTGCTGCCTCAATGGTTGGGACCTTCCGAACGGCCAACCTATTGGCCAAGCAAGCTGTCAGACCCTTCCTTGCAAGCAGAGAGGGACCCCGAATCACAACCTACCTGTGCCACTAGCCAACACTAAAACCTCAGGCCTGTTAACCCTTTTAGCACCACTCTCTCCTTGGCAAAGTGGATACACTTATTCTTTACCTCAGGATTATTGACGATGCTGTTACAGGGGCCCAGGGTCCTGCCCTGAAGGCTGCTGATCAGTGGGACATCCTGGTAGCTAAAGGCAATGCTGAACCAGGGTGGTGGAGAAATCGGAAGAGATCTAGAGTGTGCACACCTCTGAAGAGCTGAGGAAACCCTGGTTGTTGGGGACCTCATGAAGTAGAGATGCTGGAGTCTAGGGGTGAGGCTACAAGTTATAGGGAGTATACCCCTAACTCCTGTGTATTAATGGATGCAGCTCCTGCAGATCCTGGCAGAGCATATGTAGCCACAGGTCCACAAGCCAAGGGAACCACCACCAGGCAATCCGCAAACAGCCATGCCTCTCTTCCACCTCTTTCTATTCCTTCATCTTTTCAATCTCAGGTATACAAGCTTGGAGTCATCATAGTCTTTCTATCATGACAAAGTCTCACCTTGACCCCTTTTTATTTAGTGATTTCTAATAATGATTAGAATAGTTCTGAGATGTCTGTTGTCTGAAGTAAGCAGAGCCAGATCTTAAAGTGGCCAGGACAGGCTTTCATCAGTACTAACTATTGTAAGAAGGGACAATCCAGGGTGAACAGAGCTAACTTGGATTCATACAGAGGGAGGCGACTGCACATTTTAAAGGGAGAGGGAGGGAGAGGGAAAAAGAGGCAAAGAGGGCTCAGCAGGGTCTGGACAGTGAGAAGCTGCAAAGGGTCCATGCACATGTGATTAGACCAGCTGTGCCTGCTAGCTGGCAGCCACCGAGGTTGTCCCCCTCCCCAGGGGCTGGAGACAGGGCCCTATCTTTCAGGTGCTGGCTGTCGAGAAGAGGAAAGGTTTTGGTAGCCTTGAGCTTCTCAAGGCTGGCACCTTGTTGGGGGTCAGGGTCATCCTAGGGATGTGGCTCTGAGCTGGCAGAAATTAGGTTAGTGTTTGGGTTTTACTAACTGAGGCTGAGATGTAGTGGGGAAGAGGGCTCTGAGGAGTCTGGCCAGAGTTGCGTCAGGGAGAGGGTCTTTGTTACCCTAGACCCACTGAGGCCTCCAGTCATCAGCCCTGCCCGTGTTTCCTTCTTGCCCTATGTGGATCTGGGAGTAAGGACACATTCCGAGGCTCTCTGAAGCTCCCCAGTGCCGTCTCATACCATCTGTTTCCAATCCCTTTGCCCTTTCTATTCAATTGCCTGGGTGGGTGGTGCTCAGAGGAACAAATCTGTGAGGGTTCCCCGGGCTCAGCTGGGGTAGGGGGACAGGCATGGGTATGATGCCAGTGTCTCGCTACCTGCTCTGGTGGCGAGAGGAGTGGTGCACAGAGAAGCTTGCTGTAGTGTTTGCCAATCCAGGGATGTAAACACTTGCATTGTGACAAATTCAAGTGAATGACCTCCAGCACATCACAAAATCCCTGAAAATGTAAAAGCTTGTAGCCAACATGAAGCAATTCCAAGTTTGCCTCTAGGATAAGCCCCTCAGGCACTTGCAACTTTCTCCCCTTCGGTTCCCATGCCCTGGTTTGGGCAGGCCTTGCCCAGGCTCCAGGGAAAGGGTGGACAAGATCGCAGGGGTTTACTTTTCTACCCAGTGTGCTTGATCTGGGCTGGGAATTCTTTGGGAATTTTATCTTCAAAGGTACAAAAATGCAAATAAATTAATTACAATTCATGCAAAATTAAAATCCTTGACCTCTGGCCACAGGTGATGGTGTATACCTGTAATCCTATCACTTGGAGGTAGAGGCAGAAGGATCAGACATTCAAAGCTAGCCTGGGCTAGCTAGGGAGACCTGTCTCAAAACAACCCAAACCAAATCAAAACAAAACAAACTGGGACTGGAGACTTGGCTCAGCTGTTCAGAGCACTGACTGCTCTTGAGAGGGACCTGGGTTCAATTCCCAGCACCCACATGGCCGCTAACAACTGTCTGTAGCTCCAGTTCCAGGGGACTCGGCATGCTTTTCTGTCCTCTGTGGGCATTGCATGAGATGGGTGCACCTACCTACATGTAGGCAATACACCCATACACATAAAATGATACAACAACAAGAACACGATCTATAAGTCCATTTTGTGTTGCTATAACAAAATATCAGAATGAAAAGAAAGGAGATTTAATTCAGTCCGTGAGTCTGGTGGCTGCAACATCTATTCGGCATCGTGCCAGCATGTGGCTCCTCCTGAGGGACTCTAATGCAGTGGAGAAGCAGAAAGGATGGTGGTACAATGCAGAAGGAGCCAACCTCGTGGGATGACTTCACTCTGTAACAACCCACTCTCCTGAAAACCAGCCCCATCTCGTGAGAACATCATTAATTTCTTCTAAGGATAGTGGACTCTTGACCTAATGTCCTTCCTCCAGGCCCCAACTTTGAAAGGCTCTAGCATGTCTACACAGCCACACTTGCGACAAAACTTCTACCACATGAACCTTATGGGAAAAGACCCCATCTTAGCCATGACAGTCTTTGTGAACCCCGCTGTGAGATCCAGAGGCTTATGTTGGAACCCAGGAACCATGAACATGACTTTGTTTTTTGAATTTTATGTCTTGTGTATCCCTTCCCACTATTAGTGTTTGTCACTGAGGGAACAAGGGAAGAGACTTACGGAGTAGGGCGCAGCACCTCCACCCAAGAAGGAACTTTAACCTACTTTATCTCTGTGTTTTCCTGGGTGGTATATCATTGATGCTCAGTAAAGCTTTGTGGAATTAATGCATATCTACAAATCTTATCTTGCTGTTCAAGGAAGTACAAGGCAGAATCTCTGCCCTCCAGGAGCTGACAGTTGGTGCAAGACAGAGTGGGTAAAGTGATATAAGGCAGGTGCCAAAATGTGGTCCAGACAGTGAGTTTTGGGTGCCGTCTAAGGAAGGAGAGATTGCCCTATGTTAGGATGGAGAGACAGAGAGAAAGAGAGACAGGGGATCGCTCGGAGAAAGTGGGATTTATAGTGAGCCTTGAGGGTGGTTCTGGAACAAGCCCACTAACAACTAACTGGAAACTCACAGTTCAGTGTTGATAGCGTGTCACGGGCTCACAAAATACCAGAGGGGTTTTTCCCACTCCTTCCAGAGATATATGTATGGAGCCACCCAGAAGAAGGGTTGATGGGTGGAATCCCAAGACATTGGCTCCCCCAGTGATCTACAGCTCACAATTGGGAAGAACCAGTCACATCTCAGTCTACGAGAAGAGATGTGGAAAGATGTATGAAGGCTGGTCACTGTTCTCTAAGAGCTATTGGTCTGACTAGGAGGATTCTGACATGCTCAGCTAACAGATACACAAGTAAGTTCAGGAAGATGTAAGTTGCGTGATGCTCATCAGAGACTGGAGGGGAGGAATGTGACGTGATTATTGGCCAAAGTCTCCCAGATGTACCCCTCCCCTCCCATGGCACCTGAGTTCTACTCAACTCTCTAACTTCTTCCTCACGGATAACTCTTTGTGCTTTTTGTCCCAGGGCTTGATGACACGATGTACCTCAGGGCTTCTTAGAATTTTTCCATTTGAAATTCCTTTTCATATGAGAAAATTTTGGTTTGTTTGTTTTGAGACAGGGTCTCATGTGGCCCAGGATGACTTTGAACTTCTTTTTTTAATATTTCATTTATTATTTTTATTTTGTGTGTATGAGTGTATTGCCTATATGTGTGTAAGTGCACCACTTGTGTGCAGTGCCTGCAGAGACCAGAGGAGGACATTGGAGCCCCAGAACTGGAGTTACAAGTGGTTGTTAGCTGCCATGGGCATGCTGGGATTTGAACTGGAGTCCTGGAAGAACAGCAAATGTTCTTAACTGTTGAGTCATCCTTCTAACCTTCCTATTTCTATCTCCTGAGTGCTAGTATTACAAAGGAGGACCTGATTTATGTAGTGCTGGGGACTGAAATCAGGACTTTACGAATGCTGGGCAAACAGCACCAGCTGAGCTATGCCTCCTTCCCCAACTTGAGAAATTTTTCTGTGACTCCAAGTATGTAGATATAGGAAATGGGCATACAAATAAAATATTTACTGTTAATAAACCATAAAGAAATTTATTTTAAAACAATTCTTGTGGGGCTGGAGAGATGACATAGAAGTTAAGAATGCTTACTGCTCCTCCATAGAACCTGAGTTTGATTCCTAGCACCCATGTCAGGTGGGTCACAACTGTCCATAACTCCATCTCCAGGGGATCTGAGGCCCTCTTCTAGTTTCCACAGGCATTCCCACACATGTACACATATACTCAAGGCACACATTCATACAAATAAATAAAAATATCTTTAAAAACAAAATCCCAATTCTTTAGTATAATTTTACCATTTATTAATGATGAAAGCAAATTTGTATACTAATATGAAAGGTGGGCTTGTCTAATCCAACCCCATCCAAATGTATTGATTCAATAATTACATGCTGAAGGATGATGGTAGAAAAATAATAAAAGTCTTTGTTTCTCATAACTAAACTTTCGTGTTTCTCTAAGGGCAGGAAACTATAAGTACAGCAAAAACAGTGCAAGTCACAACATACAATAGTGTCAAATCTGAGTCACGATGTTCAAGGCAGTATGTACTGGCATCCCATGATGTGAAGGCATGTACAGTGCTAAGTGTGCATGCTATGCATTCAGAACTGACTCTAAGTGAAGGTGTGAGATGCAACACGGGCTAGTGTTTCCAGAAACACTTCTAATCCATTGCACATCTGATTTTGAATCAATTTTTGATCATTATGTCTTCAGAAAACTTTTACTACTGTCATATTTTTTTGCAGCTCCATATGAGATCACAGCCCATAGTTTAAGCAGCTTTGATCTACCTAATTGTGGGAATTGGAAAACTTAGCAGTAATTATAGCTTGCTTTGTGCCATATGGTGGTATTCAATCCCTATTTGTTTTTGTTCCTCTGTGTATTTACTCATTTATGAACTCATTCAATAAACAAAAGCCTGCTCTTTACGGAGGCAGTAGTATGGTGTACAGACCAATGGCAGGGGCTCTGGAGAGAGATTACTTGGGTCACAACCATGTTCTGCCACTTACTAGCTGGGTGACCTTGAATTACATAAGCTGACTAACCTCTCAAAGGTTCATATGAAAATAATAACAATACCATTCATATGGTTACTTTAAAGATTAAATAAGTCATACAGAGTTAGCACTTAACTTGTTTGCTGTTTATTGTTGTGACAACTAGTAGTGTCATTTGATCTCATTGTGCGTGATTTAGCAGGGGTGTGGCAAAATGGGATCCTGCCCTTGAACCAGAGAAATTCTACTCTCGCCTCTTTTCCCGGGTGTATAACTCCCTTACCAAAGGAGTGCATAGCCCTTTTAATAAAATCATCCAGCCAACAGGTAGATTTGAGCCTTGAGGAGAAAACATGGGCCTATTTTATCTTTCCCTTGAAGATGTCCACATGTGGACAACATCAGTCCTTCCTAATACAGGAATGAAGGCCTTACCTCAAATGACCCTTGTGACCTTGGGCTGCCTCAGTCCATGGCTATGCTGGGCTGCAGGGTAGCTTATGTCTGTCTGATTAGTGGCCATGGACAGTTGTTACAGCTGTTACAGCTGGATTAGATAAGCTCGGGGCCCCCTCCACGCTTTATCCCACAGTTGTTTGAAGGTTAGCCTCCATGAGGTGGGGTAGGGGGCAGGGGTTTCAGAAGGTAGGATAGAAACAATAGTGGTGAGTACCAGCTATTTAAGTTGTTAAGTTAGGCATTCCATATTGTTCATTCGACTCATTGCAATAACCCTATGAGACCGGTCTCATTAGTCTTATTAATAAATTAAGAAAGTGGCATTTTAGTACAATATAGTACAATATCTAAGTTATACAAATAATTTATCCGAGATGTAGACTCCCTCCACCTCAGATTTTATCTTACTGTAGTCTGTGTTCCCTCTACCATCCCCCACTGGAGCATCTGATTTTAAAAAGCCAAGGGAGAGCCGGGCGTGGTGGCACATACCTTTAGTCCCAGCAGATCTCTGTGAGTTCAAGGCCAGCCTTGTCTACATAGTGAGTTCCAGGCCAGCTGGGGCTACAGGGAGAGCCTGTCTCAAGAAAAAAGAATAAAAGAAAAAAAAAAAGGCAAGGGAGAGAGTACAGGGGGTACAGTCACGTTCCTGTTTCACGGAGGTGTCTTGAAGGAGCCCTCTTAAATTGGCATCCCAGGCAAACACATGGCCAACAGGTTAATGATCCTAGATTGATCTGCTATTGGATGGCTTGGCTTTTATTAGTAGCTATATCACCTAGAATGAGTTGCTGACATTTTTAGGATATCATTTCCCTCCTGTGTGCAATGCAGACCATAATATACCTGCTCACCCCGAACTACAAGATAAAACGTGGATGTGCTCTTGACTTCTTAGGCAATTTTGGTTTGGTGTAGCTTGGATCATTAGGTCTGGGGTATCTGTCATCTTTTAGTTCTAATGTTCAAATCCATTTCATTTTGTTTCTGTATTAATGTATATATGAATATAGAAAAATATGTATGTCAATATTGGAGGTTTAGATGGGCAAATCATTGTAAAGTGACCACACTCCTGTGTCACTACCACTACATCAGAGATGGAGCATCACCATACCCTGTAGTAGCCAGGATTCTTTGGAGGAACTTAACTCAGAAGTGTATGCCTATAAGAAGGGTTTATTAGACTGGCTTACATGACCAGAATCTGAATGGTCTCACAATAGCCATCCGTAGGCTGGAAAGCTGGGGAAACCTGTTGCTACTTAGTTTAGGATGCTGGAGGCCTGAGCACAAGAGGAACCAACGATGGAGCCCCAGTCCCTGGCTCATGGCCTAGAAGCTCGGTGGGACATTGTTGGTGTGAAGTCCATGTTCAAAGGCTAGAGAGGCTAGAATGTCGTGTGCATGGGGGACGACAGCAGCAGCAACACCTACTCCAGGGAGAGTGGGTTTGTGTCCAGGCAAACGTCCACTTTCTCTGGTCTTTGTTCCACTGGGCTCCCAACCTAGTGGACTGGGACACCCACATTCAGGTTGTGTCTCCCTCTTCACGTCTGTGCTGGATAGCTTTAGTGTTAACTTGACACACCTGGGTTGAGGGAGCGTCAACTGGGGAATTGCCTTCATTGCACTGGCCTGTGGCCATGTCCATGGGGCACCTTCTTGATTGTTAAGTGATGTGGGAGGGCCCAGCCCACTGTGGGTGGTGCCACCCCTGGGCAGGTGGGCCTGTGTTGCATAAGAAAGTAGGCTGAGCAGGGGCCAGGGGAGCAAGCCAGTAAGCAGCGTTCCTCCATGGCCTGTGCTCCAGCTCCTGCCTCCAGGTTCCTGCCCTGAGTTCCTACCTTGGGCTCCCTGATGAACTGTGACCTGGGAGATGTAAGACAAATAAACCCTTTCCTCCCCAAGTTGGTATTGGTCAGAGTGTTTTGTCACAGCAATGGAGAGACAAACTAGGACAAGATCACTGACCCACTGGCCAATGGTCTCTGAAAACACCCTCACAGACATACGTACCCAGAAGTGTGCTTTATGAATTTTTCAGGTGTTTCTAAGCCCAGTCAAGCTGGCAACCACAACTAACCATCCAGCTACCAGAGGCCTTTCTTCAGTTCCCGCCCAGTCACTGTCTGTTTCTTCCTTGCTAGAGACAATAGAATCACTAAGTAAAATCACTGCCCTGACCTCTACAACCATAGATTTATTTTTGCCATTTTGAGCTTTATTTAGATGGACTCATATAATACATATTATGTTTAGCTTCTTATATGCAAAAGATAACATTTGTGGTTTTGAAAAGATGTTTATGACACAGATTTTATTGCTATGTTATTAGTTTATTAATTTCATTATGGTACAGTGTTTTATTACACAAATGTACCACTGTTCATACTAGGGTGCTACACTGGATGCTTAATTGCCAAAGATTTGGAAGTTTCCTGCCTTTCTGTTATTGATTTCCAACCTAATATCACAGAGATCAAAGAACATGCTTGGTATGATTTCCGTTCTATGAAGTCTGTTGAGACTTACTGTGTAAATCTGTTTATGGCCAGTGTTCCGGGCCACTTGGGAAGAATGAATGTTTTACAGTTGTTGAGTGCTATGTTCTATCTGTTATTAGGTCAAGTTTATTATTTTATTTTTCCAGCTATTCTACTCTCTTATTATAATTGTGGATCCAAAGTCCTTTGTCTGTAGTGCTCTGTTAAAGTGGTTTCCGCACTTTGGGCCCATGTTTTTAAAAAAAATATTTTATTTATTATTTTTATTTTATGTGTATGCGTGTATTGCCTGCATGTAGGTAAGTGCACCCGTGTTGTGCAATGCCCGCAGAGGACGGAAGGGGCTGTTGGATCCCCTGGAACTGGAGTTACAGACAGTTGTTAGCTGCCATGTGGGTGCTAAAATCCGGACCCGGGTCTTCTGCAAAAACAACCAGTGTTGTTAACCACTGAGCCATCTCTCCAGCCCCTGGGCCCATGTTTTTTGTGGAAAGCCAGTTTAGGATTATTACATTTCTTGGTGGGTAAGCCCTTTTATCACACAATGTCATTATCATTATAAAACCATCCTCTTTATCTAGCAATACTTCCTGTCATCAGCAGTTGTGTGGCTTTGAATGTTAATGTGTGCGCACACTTCCTTTTGGTGAGCGCCTACACTGGGGTGAACCTGTTCTCATTGTTCTTTTATTTGAAATATTTCTATATACTCATATTTAAGGTATGCTCATTAACCTATTTGATACCTTAATCATTTTATTTAATATTCAGTCTTTATTAGCATAGTTTCTGGTATGTGTGGTTTTAAATCTACCATTTCATCTGTTTTCCATGTGTAAGAACACCAGCAATTGTTTTCCTTTTCATTTTATCATAACTATGTCTACAGATTCTTTTTCATTTTTTCTTTTTGTGAGACAGAGTCTCATGTATCCCAAACAAGCCTGGAACTCAGTATGTAGCTGAGGCTGACTTCAAACTTCAGATCCTCCTGCCTCTACCTACTGAGTGCTGGGGTTACAGGTGTCGGCCATGACTCTCTCTCTCTCCTTCCTTCCTTCCTTCCTTCCTTCCTTCCTTCCTTCCTTCCTTCCTTCCTTTCTTTCTTCTTTCTCTCTTTTTTAAATTTACTATCAACTGTTTTTATTTTTATTATTTTTTTATTTTTTGTGTATGCGTGTATTGCCTGCATGTAGGTAAGTGCACCTGTGTTGTGCAATGCCTGAGGAGAACAGAAGAGACCGTCAGATTCCCTGGAACTGGAGTTATGGACAGTTGTTAGCTGCCATGTGGGTGCTGGGATTTGAATCCGGGTCTTCTGCAAGAACAGTCAGTGTTCTTAACTGCTGAGCCATCTCTCCAGCCCCAACTCTCAGTTTGTAATATATATATATATATTGTTGCATGTATGAGTATATGCCTACATGTGTATAAGTGCAATGCCTGCGGAGGTCAGAAGACCATGTCAGGTCCCCTGGAACTGGAGTTACGAACAGTTGTTCGCTGCCATGTGGGTGCTGGGAATCGAACCTGGGTCCTCTGCAAGAGCAGCCAGTGCTCTTAACTGCTGAGCCATTCCTCCAGCCCAAGCTTTCAGTTTTATGCTGTGCTGGGGACAGAACCCGGGGCATGTGGCCTAGGTAAGCAGTCTACCAACTGAGCTACAACTCCCTCAAGGCCCGTGTCTACAGATTCTTTGACACTTTATTTTTTAAGAGATGGAGCTTAATTCCCTCTTCCTTGAGTATGCGGTATACTTCAAATCGAATAAAGCAGAAATGTCAGTAAGGGATTTTGGAGGACCGGATCATAAAAGCTAAGTACTTGTTTTATTCCATGGGTGGTAGAAAGACATGCAGTGGCGAACTGAGGCTCCCACCAATAGCCTAATGGATGGCTCATCTTGAAATTCGGTGCTTCATCCTCAGTTCAGTGTGCATTTGACTGTAACTGTGATACCTAATCAACACCACCATTCCCTAATGGTGCTCAGAGTTAGAGCACGGGGAAATTCTGAGTTTCTCAGCCTAGAAGCTGTGATTCATTAAGTATCTTGTATTACGTTGCTATATTTTGGAGAAGCTTATTCCAAGTCAATAGATAGCCAATACACATTGGTTGTCTTATTTGAAAACACTTATTCCTGTCCTATGTTAAAATGCATATATTCTTGGGGCTGGAGGAATGGCTCAGTGGTGAAAGGCTCATGTTGCTTTTTCAGGGGACCTGAGTTTGGTTCCCAGCACCCACGTGAGGTTATTAACAACAACCTATAACTCCAGTTCCAGAGGATCCAATGCTGATGACCTCTGTAGGCGCCTGCACTCACGTTCACATACAGAGACACACACATACACATAATTAAAATAAAACATTTTTAAATTCTACAATATTTTGTCCTCAATAGTTAATTCTTTAGGTGACACCATGAATCTTTGACATTCAAATCCAATGTGACTGAAATCCTGTCCCTGGGGAACGATGTAAAAACCATGCACTTTGCCTTCATTTACTTTGGCCTGCCTTTAGAGTTATTTTAGCACATGTTTTATTTTTCTTTCTGTGTATTAAACCTCACAGATATCCCTAAACTTCCACGCCTCTGCGTGTTATCATTTCCACCATCCTTCATTGTCTCTCCCACAGGCAATTTGCTCCTCTGCATCTAAGGACTGCTTTTGTGATTGTTCTTTATTGAAGTTCCTTGGATGACAAGTTCTGCGCTCTGAAACCACCTCTTCTGTCTCCGTTTGAGCGTGTGCCTCCCCGGGGTGGAGAACTTCAGCTCTCTGGTTGTTTCCGTTCAGCTCTTTGAAGCTCCTGCGCGGCTGTTTTCTGGCCTCTACTTGTGCTGTTTAGAAATCATGTTGATATTGCGGCTGTTCCTTGAAGGTGAGGCGTCATTTTTGCTCCCCTTTGACTGATTTTAAGACTTTTTCCTGTGTTTTTCATTTCAGCAGTTTTACTATAATATACATAGGTGTGGTTTTCTGAGTATTTACCCTGCTTAGTGCTTTTAGCAATCATTACATCTGTGTCTTACTGCCTTTCAGTAAGACAGTAATTCCTCAGCTATTAGCTCTTAGAACATATTCCCTTTTAGGTCAATTTTCCTCTTCTGGGATTTTAATTACATTTATATTAACCCTTTCACCATTCACTTAATTATCTTATGTTCATATTCTATATTTACAATTTTTTTTAAAAAAAAGTATTTTAGAAGCCGGGCATAGTGGTCAACCCTTTCATCCTAGTACTCAGGAGGCAGAGGCAGGTGGCAGATCTGTGACATTGAGGCCAGCTTGGTTTACATTGCAAGTTCCAGGGCAGCTGGGGCTATAGGGAGACCCTGTCTTATAAAACCAAAGGGAAAAAAATTGGTTTGATCACCCTGATATTTTCCTGAGTTGTCTTGCAGTCTGCTGATTCCCTTTTCAAGATTTTATTTATTTATTTTTACTTAAACTTATGGGTGTGTATTTGTGTGAGTTTATGACACATGTATGCAATACCTACAGAGACCAGAAGAGAGAGTGAATCCTCTGGAACTAGAGTCAGAGGTGGTTGGGAGCAGCTTGATGTGGGTGCTGGGAGCTGAACAGGGTCCTCTGGAAGAGCACCCTTAACCACTGAGTCATCTCTCCAGCCCCACTAATACTCATTTCAGCTGCCTCTTGTCTATTGCTATTAGTTTAGTTATTAGGTTCTTAATTTCAGTTTAAATATTTTTCAGGTGCAAAACATCTCAAAATAGTCATCTAATTTCTTAGGTTTTAAAATCACATACATTTCAAAGTCCATTTTAAAGTGGACTGTCTGCTCTCCCTCCCTCCCTCTTTCTCTCCCTCCCTCTCTCTCTCTTCCCCCCTCCCTCCCTTCCCTCCTTCCTATCTACAATCTTTGTTTATTGTTTGATAATTTCATATATACATTAACTGTGTTTCGATCAAATCCACTCTCCCATTCCCTCCCCTCCAATTCCTCACTTATCCCACCCATTTTTCCCTTCCAGCTTCATGTGATCTTTAGTTTTTTAACCCACTGAACCCATTTAGTGCTATGTGTTTGTGCAGGGGTGTGGCCAGAGCATGTTCCTCCTCAGGGATTGAGTTCCTGAGGAACATTAGCAGTGCCCCCACCCCCGCCCCCTGCAGACACAGTTGCTCCTCTGGTAAGGGCGGGACTTCTTGAGCCCTTTCCCATCTATGCTGGGATTTTGTCTGGCTTGATCTTGTGCAGGTCTTGTGCATGTATTCCCAGCCACTGTGAGTTCATGTGTCCAACAGCTTTGTCTTATGTCATCTGTTTATGTCTCCTAGTGTGTCAGGTAGTTTTCAGTTGAACCATGAGCATTGTACATAAACCTTCGCTGAAGTACTTTGCAAGGTTTTGGAAGCAACTGAATATAGAATAATTTAGCTTAACCTACACAATGCTGGCATGACTGGAGTTCAGGCTCAGAGTCTGTGAATCTGCACTCTCAAGAATAGCTCTTCGAACATCCCAACAAAAGTCCTCGCTTCTTTACCAGGACTCTCCTTTTCTTGTCTGTTTTTGTTTTTGTCTTTTTGAGACAGGGTCTCCCTGTGGCCTCAGCTGTCCTGGAACTCACTATGTAGACCAGGCTGGCCTTGAACTCACAGAGAGCTGCCTGCCTCTGCCTCCCCAGTACTGGGATTAAAGGCGTGCGCCACCACGCCCAGCATGATTCTCCTTTCTTAAAGGGTCCTCGACTTCAATTTTTCTTCCTTCATCCTTCAAGATTAATAGAAGGTTTTTTTTTTTTTTTAAATCCTTTTAGTATCTTTGAGAAACAGAAAATGCCTTGAGGGAAAAAATAAAATTGAAGCTATAGTTCAGACCTGCCTCACTCTCACACATTTTCCTGTTTCATTTCTCCCCAGAGTGCTGTACCCTTGAATTCTTGATACCTTGGTTTGATGTCTTCAAACACTGTTACACACAGACACACACACACACACATGTACACACTCATGCACGTGCACACACACATATACACATGCACTCGTGCACACACATGCATACACAGGCACACATACATGCACACACACATGCAGGAGTATGCATTTGAAAGCTTTGAAAATTGTGCCCAGTAGGTGTGTTGATCTCTACCACACTATTCATCATTACTGGAAGGAGAAATCATTTAAAATCTGTTTTTTCTATATCAAATGTATAGCTACCTAACTTCAGACTAGAAATGCTTGGTGTATGTCTGAGAAAATCCAGTCTGTGAAAAACTAAATCATACTTTCGATTTGAATATCGAAATTTAAATATCAATTTAAAGTAAGTGTTTCCAGCATTTGCCTTCTTCACTCTCTAATTGTATTCTTCTGTTTGTGTGTTCCACAATGCCCGTAGTTTACAAAGACAGAACTTTGAGCTATCCAAACATTCATATTTGAAGTGAATTTTAAAAATTTATTTTTATCATTTATTAATTTATTAATTGTTTGTGACAGGCTATCACTATGTAGTTCAGGCTGGTTTTAAACTCATGATCCTCCTGCTTCTGCCTCCCAAGTGCTGGGATAGCAGGAATGTGTCACCACTCCTGGCCAAAATGGTGAACTGAAAGATGTTATCCAAAAGCAAAACCAAGCAAACTATTAGGTAAACAGCGTAGGGACCATGAGCATTACGCACGAATCAGCAGAGGTTGGTCCCTAGGCTACGCATAGCTTCGGAAGCATTACTTATGGTTCAAGTTCCAGCAGCTCCTACAGAAAGGCTGTTCTTTGAAATCTTGCTTGTGTCCTGACTTTGGATATTTTCTTTTGTCAGCATGACCAAATAACCTTGAATGAGAGCTATGGCATCTTTCAAATCACACTTATTCTCCCTCAGACCTACTCTTTTAAAATTTGGTTGCATTAAAGTCTTTTAATATGTTGGAAATGGAGATGAATCTTCCATTAAGGTACTTATTTACACAACTGCAGGACTCCATGCTGAGACAGAGATGAACAGACTAATAGGCCCTGCTGAAAGAGTCACCCGTTAAGTGGTAAATACAGTATGTTTTAAACCAGTGACAAACCCAAGGGCTGAAATGACTCTTTGATCTTTAAAAGGCTCATAAACAGGGGCACTGTACTCGCAGACCTATATTTATGTATTCAAGTATTCGGAGGAAATCCAAGCAGCGTCTCAGGACTTTGGGAGTTTGCAATTTAGACAAAAAGAGGCCAGGAAGGAGGGCGATGACTTCAATGCTTCGCAGCGTGAAGCAGGCTTTCTTTCTCCTGCTAACCAATGAAGGTGAAGCGTGGAAAGAGCTTCTTTCTTTTCCTGCCTTTGAACCAATCATTGCACAGATGTAAGATGTTTCTGAAGAGAAACACAGACAAATGAAACCCAGAGAAAGAATGACTGTCTGTGCTTCATTTGTGGTTGATGCCATTCTTGTTTGCTTCAATGAAGGGTCGCACGTATCTTCAACCCTTGAGTACCACCCACATACACATACCCCCCTTCTTTTGTATTGAGATCATTAACTACATCTGGACAGTTAATTTATGAACAACATGCCTATAGCCTCTTTTTTCATGGAGCAGCCAGAGCAGGCACATAAATAACTCCAGGGGCATTGTAAAGGCTTTGAGGGTGGCTGTTGTTAAGAGACAGTTAAGGAAGTCAAGTATCTACATGACTCATATCCGTGAATAATTTCATTCTTAATAGCATGGTCGTTTTTATCTCCTCTGACACAAAATGATCCAGACCTTAAACGGAAATACATTCTACCTTGCATAGAAGAGCATGATTCTGATTACTAGAACATGAGACCATTTATATGAAGTTCAACTAAATAATGTATAATGCATATATCAGTTGTGATGTCAGCAGTAACCTTATTCTCCTTTACCTGATCCCCAGGGTGACGACAGGTATATATATATTGAGCACACGACAGGTTGGCTTTTGAGATTCCAAAAGAACTGTGGCTCAGAGTAAGCTCAATTGAGTAAAAATCTAGTTTTGGTCCCATTAGCATTTCACTTGAATCAAATTCTATGAATTGTGATAAAATAAATATGTGTGCATTTACTCTTTAAGGTAATAAATAAAACTATCTCCCAGAATCCTCAATGAATCCTGTTCTACTGAATGTAAACAAGTGTATTAGTCTATTTCCTGTTAGTATCATGAAGTGCCTGAGACTGGGAGCTTTATAGAAAGAAAAGAAAGCTGGAAAGTGACAGCCTAAGATGGGGCATTCTCATGGGTTTGGCCTCTGGTGAGTGTCCCCTTGGCTGTGTCAGACCATAGCAGATGGTATCATGGCAAAGCACTTAGGAGAGGAAGGGATCACAAGGAGAGACAGGAATCTAGAATAAGCTCAGGGAAGGGCCAGGTTTCCTCTTTTATCAACCTTCTCATGAGAACTCATGAAGGTCTTATGAGAACAACATTGATTACTTCCAAACATAACACTGCCAATGACCTAATTACTTCCTACTTACCCTTCCTCTAAAGGATGAATCCTCTCTCTACACCACCACACTAGGGAAAAAACTTCAAGCGTGTCAACCTCTGGAGGATACACTAAAACCACAGCCAAACCACAGCACAGTGTCCTTCATTATGACCTCAATTTTACGCATACATATATGCGTTATACATTATTTAGTTGAACTTCATATAAATGGATCCATACTCCAGACAGTCCATCTTATGGCATGCAGTTCTATGCCACCCACTTTCATGTCTGTATACTGTTGTAAAATGGAACATGACTTATTTATCCATTTTGTATTGCAGGCATTTGTGTTGTTTACAGAATTTTCTATCCTAGTGAGAGCTGCTCTAAGCACTTGGACATATCTCCTGGTGTGTGAATAGAAGATAGAAGTATTTTTCTAGTAGTGGAAATTCTGGGACTTTAATAAAGATTTGTTCATTTTTTAGGCGTGATGGCACATTATTTGCCCAGGTGGCTGTGTACATGTACCCTTCCAACCACCACATCAGGGTTGCAGTAATTTCTCATTCTTTCTTATCTTTTCCCATTACTTCTCTTTTTAATTTTGCCCAAACCTTTATTATTTGTGGTAGTTATTCATAAACCTTTAAATCTAATGACTGCTTATAATTTTTTTGAGATAGGGTCTTACCATCTAGCCCTGGCTAGGCTAAAACTCTCTATGTTGTAGCCTGACCTTGAATTCACGGAGATCTAGCTGCCTCTGCCTCCCGAGTGCTGGGATTAAAGGTGTGCATTACAGCAACTGGTCTGCTCATAAGTTTTTGAAGTAGGAGTTCTCTAGATAGACGTATTGACAGAGTCAGAAGAACCAAGTGACAAATAATGGGGCCTGGGGGAGGAGTGCAAAAGCCGGGGAACCTGAGAGGAGCCCGATTATCTGGCTAATGGATCATAGAGTGTTTTCTGGTGAAGTTCCCTGGGAAATTCAGGTTGTCACAGATCTCAGGGTAGAGGTGGGTATGGGCTAGCAGTGGAGGCACCTCGTGGCAGACTCTGCCCTACTACCCCCTCCTTCTTTGGTACCCAGTATGCCCAGAACACTTGGAAAGGCTCTTAGGGAGCTTGAAGGAATCAGAATCCAAGAGCAAAGAGGCCACTTCTTCCTCTGGTCAAGACTTCATGGATGTGACTCACAAACATGACTCATGTGTAGATCAGTTAGGATTAGGGTTGTCTAGAGTGATGGGAAGCCCCGTATACAAGTTTATGTGAGAGATGTTTAATGAGACAAACCAAGATATAGGCCATCCAGGGTTGGGAGGAGAACCCCACAGGAACACTGGGCTGGGCTCTTTTTTATGTCACGCCATCTTCCTTCCTTGGGATGTGGTGCTCTGGGCCTAACCATCAGCTTTCATTTTGTGTAGCAGAACTGGGAAAAGGACTCAAGACAGGGAGCAAAGTGTGCACAGCAGCTCTCAGTGGAGGAGAATTCCTGCAAGCTGCCACACTCCGATGTTTAGATAACAGGAGACAGAAGCTTGTCTGTGTGGCAAGCTGAGAAGTGTGGTCTTTCTTCCAAATAACCTGTGTACCCAAAGGAGGCTGCGTACTAAGGTAAATAGATATCGGGGTAGACAGCTAACAGCTGTGTCTCTGAAGTTCATTACTGGAAAGAAGATATCAGTGTTTTAGCTCTATAAATTCTATTGCTTTGCAGGTTTTAACATACAGGCCATTCTGACAATCAAAACCAAGGTACACAGAGTCTTAGTGAAATCTTTCCTCCCTTTTTGAGTGCCAGCTAGTGTAAAGAGAAGGGGAAGCCAGCCCTCAGACCACTGCTGTGGGCCTATGCACCCATGGGCAATGGGCCAAAGGAACAGAAGTGGTCTCGCCTGCTCAAGTGGGCAGTAAGGAGCATATGAGGTGAGTTCAAGGCTGAACTCTCTGACCCTGGCTTTGCAAAGAGTCGGCTCTAGTCACCTAGTACTCATCAGAGATGGAATACTGCTTTCCTTCCAGACCCACGTGCACGGTTCGAATCAGCATTCCTACCCAGGATTGCTATCAACTCCCTCAGCTGCAATACTTTCTACCTAGATGGATTTTCCATAATTGGATCTGGAAGAACTTGCAAAGAACATTTAGTCAGCTTCCCCTTTTCCTGACCCACCATCAGCCTGGGGTTGCTAGATAAACTCATCCCTCCCCATATCATGGCCACTTCATTATCCTGGTTGTTCAGACTAAACCCCTATCCTTCTCACATACCATATCTAATCCATTAGTATGTCTGTTCTACTCTCAAAGTGGATTCAGAATCTGCCCACTTCTTACTTCCTCTACCACAGTCGTCTTTTACCTGGAGTGGTAGGAGTGAGCAGCAACTGAAATCCAGCTCTGCTCCACTCTGTGTGTTCTGTTCCAAGGCTGTATCCCCCAGAAGCAACAGCACCTACTAATTTACCAAGAAGCCCTGCAAACTCACAAGGATGTTAGCCCATGTCCTTTCTCTGCTCAAAATTTTCTCCTTCAGTAGGAAAGTCAGAATCCCACAATGGAAGCTCTCCGTGACCTGGCCCTGCTATGCCTGAAATTTAGTCTCCTAGTTCACTCCCATTGATCTTCAGGCAAGCTCCTGTCTTGAGTCTTTGGCACTTGACTGCCATTTCATTTACCTAAAATAACCCACTCCCTCACATCGTGGGAAATGCTTCCCTAAACTTCAGCACACCGTATCTTTTGTGTCTGATTTCCATTCCTTTCTACACCACAGACACATGTATTATGGGTTGAATCACATCGCTCCACTGACATGTTCATGTTGGAACTTCTGGTGCCTGTCCATGTGATCTTGTTTGGAAATAGTCTTTGCAGATATAATAAAATCAAGATAAAGTCGCACGTAGGCTGTGCCTAATCCAATGAGTGGTGTCTGTATCAGAGCAAAGAAATTTGGGCAGCGAGATAAACAGAGGACAATGAGTTACTGAAAGAGGTGGAGATTGGAGAGGGTACAAGGCAAGTATCTTAGTCCATTTGTGTAAAGAGAAAAAAGACCGAGTAATTGATAAGCCCCATATTTTCTTATATTTGTAGAGGATGGAACACCTTGGGTCAAGGAGCTGGCAGGTTCCGTGTCTGGTGAGCAGCCCAGGCAGGTCTGTGATTCCTCGATGGTACCATGTTGCTACGTCTCCAGGATGGGAAAGGTGCTGTGTGCTCATGTGGAGGAGAGAAAGGGTGAAAAGAGCCCTGCTAGTTCCTGTCACCCCTTTTTGTAAGGTCACTGGACCTGGAGAGAGTCTCAGAACGTGTTCTCCCTCTGCGCTTTCAGAAGTAACCTCCCTGGCTGACACCTTGAGTTTAGACCTCTTATTTCAATGAATAACAAGTTTCTGTTGTTTTAAGCCATCTGATGTGTGGTATTTTGTTTACAGCCATCTAGGAAA
Source organism: Nannospalax galili (assembly GCF_000622305.1). NCBI lineage: Eukaryota > Metazoa > Chordata > Mammalia > Rodentia > Spalacidae > Nannospalax > Nannospalax galili. The sequence goes on along the minus strand of NW_008340872.1, from coordinate 1,840,340 downwards.
TAAATACACCATATGGTATGCAATATATTGCTTAATAATATTTCTGTCTCACAGTTAGGAGGGAGAGGATTTTGTCCAGATTGTTCACAGCCATGCCTCCTATGGCTGCCACGGTGCTGGGTAGAGATTAGATATCACAAACAACTTCCTAGAAAAATGAATAAAAGTTTACTCAGCTGGGTCTGGAATGTTGGGCTCTCAGCATTGAATGTAGATATTTGCTGTGTCCTCTGCCTCTGTCATCTATAGCAGGTGACTGACCAATCCATGGTAGAGACTCTGGATTCAACTGTCTCAACATTTTAATGTCAGAACCTGGTATTTTTCCAAACTTCTGACAGGCCAAGAGCCTCCCCAGTGTATTCTCTTAAGTCCTTCCCATCAGAGATGTGGCTCTTGTCTCTGAAACTAGGACTTAAGGAGAGTAAGATTCACTCTAAAGCTTTATCTGTGACTTACTATGGAATGCCCCAATCATGGACACAGAGAGAACCTTCAATAGTCACTGAATAAATTAGGGAATGACTTATAGTTTTAGGACTCTTAAGATATAGTAGGTGATGTTCAAAGACCCTCATGTCCTTCCATGCATGTCGACTTCGCCATAAACATGTTACCCCAACTTTGTAGATTTGTAAAAGATGTCACAAAGAGATTTTTTAATTCACTTAAAGAACCTCAAGGAGCTTTGGATTTTCCTTTCAACAGATTTATCCTGTGAATTACATTTAGTTTAGTTAACATGGAGTTTTATTTACAGTCTGTCTATGCTGACTATGATGGGGAGAGGTGCCAGGTAACAAAGGCAAGCCAGGCAGGATTAAGCACCTCTGATTCAGCAGGTAGATAATCCATCCTCAACCTTAGAGTAGGGAGTGTTGAGATCACACCCCTTCCCGTGGGACCTTTCTTTGGGAAATAAAACAGGTGATAAACATGATGGTTATACATTCACATCCACTGAATGGCACGTACTGTACCCATTCCATGCAGGGAATAACCCAAAGGCGAAGCATAGATCAGCACCAGAGCTGGGAGAGGACACAGGACTCCCACATGACCAGAGTGCCTGGTGTCTTGCTGTAGTATTTGGCCTTCATTAACTAAGAGAGGCCCTGCCCCATCTCTGCCTTCATCTTTATGTGCTGTTCTCCCTGTCTGCATGGTTTCTGGTTCAAATTTTTCTAATACAGTTCCAGTCATGTTGGATCAGATGTTCAAACTAATCTGTGACAATCCCATCTTTGTCGTATCTGTAGCAAGCTCATTTCCAAATTAGGTCACACTCAGAGGCACTGGGAGTTAGAGCTTCACCATTATGATTTTGGGGGAGAGCGCCATTCAACACGAAATAGTGTGCAATTGCCTTCTCCCAAATGATGTGCCCCATTGGGAACATTTCTGCGTGTCGCTTGTTGAGGGTGTAGTGCTTATCTTAGACTATAAATGAGAAACAGCAACCAGAAACTGGAGGTCATGTGGAACCATGACTCAGAGCAAAACCTGTGGATTTTTATAGGGATTTGAATTCAGAATTTCTAACCCATGTCATTTGAATCCCACACATTTGATGGCTCAGATGACTTGGTCATGAGAGTCTAGGGCTCTGAGCAGCTGACCTCTAAGGGTGTGTGCACATATGTATATATTGTGTGCATATGTACGTGTGTGCATAGGGTGTTGGACCCAGAGATCGCTTTGAGAACTGTCTCTTTACCACCATCCTAAGAGTTTGGATTATCTTGATTGGTCCAAAGTTCTTTTCTTCATCTCCTTACATTTCCATGCATCTCTCCCAGGCTGCACATGCCACGAGCTTCATGCTACATGGAAGCCATGTCATCTCCCCCTGATTCCTAGGAAACTGCTTTACTCACTCATGCTCTTATCTAGATTTCACTTGTCCCAGGTCAACCTCACAGCTCCTGTCTGTCTGTTGAAAGCAAATGACATTTATTTAAAATCTTTCCCAATGTTGTCACGTTGAGTTTCACAAGTTCTTTTGTAAATTTTTTTCTGCCTAATGATTGCCCTACTTGCTATACTCTGATGGCTTATTACCTGTGAGCAGTTGAGTTTGTGGGCCTCGTGTAGAATTGAAACTTAGGGCCTCTTATTAAAAAGTTATTAATAATTTCAAGACAGCAATGGAAGAAGAAGAAGGCAAGCGTGGGGCTCTCCTAAGAGTGTGGTCCTCGCTTTTGACCTTGTCCGTCTGCCTGGTGCCTGGATAGTTCCCCACTTCCTATCACTCAGCAGACATTGGGTGAACAAGTGAATCAACCCATGAGTCAGCCCAAAAGCAAACTCTGATGAAATTCAGCCAGTTGGTAAGAGACACTGCAGCTTTTAACTACCTACCAAACCCCCATAGAATCACTGAGGTGAGAGGAAAAAGTAGTGGTTGCAGTTATTTGTAATAACAAATAATCACACTTTGTGTGCATGTAAGACTTTTCATCTTCAAAACACTTTCAAAACGCTAATTAATCCTTACAACAGCATCAATGAAATTGAAACCAAAAGGAGAATTTGAGGCATGCAGGCTTTAATTACCAATATTAAAATCTGGCACACCACACAACTAACACTCCTACTGGGGCAGACAGCACATTCTGCGCCATCTCTCTCCCTCCTGAAAAGAAATGTGAGTGAACATGGGGACTTAGTTCTACGGTATCAATGAGGAACAAGGAAAGCTGTTTCCTGTGGAATCGGGGGCAGGGTTACACAACTGAGAGAGGGTTACATTTGTTCACTTTTGAGTTTCCCTCCTCTGGGATTTTAGCCTAAGGGCGGTCATGCGCACAAGATGTGCTCCTTTTGAAAAAGATGTGACCAGTTCTTAGAGGTTATAAGGTAAAGTCAGTCAACTATCCTGAACCATTTTTTTTTAAAAAAAGATATTAATAAAGTCACGGTGACTTCTTTGAATCCAGAACCATATTTGAATAGCGCAGTGAAGCCTCCATCAGCACCACCTGGGGTCCAGCTGAAGGACAGCTTCGCTGGGGACAGAGAGAGCTGTCAGACCCAACATGACAGGGCAATGTGAAGCTGTTCCCAGGACCCTGATATTTTGAAGTTATGGCTTCTCTACGCGGGAGAGCTAGGGACCAGGTAGTGCAGTACCTTAGGACGGGGAGAAGTGGTCTGCGTCCTCCGGAGCAGAAGGAAGCCTTCACAGATGGGGCCTCTGGCCACCATGTCCCCTCTGAGCATGGGGGCCGCTGGTTTAGGGTGTCTTAGTGCACTCACAGATGGACTTCTGAGAGGAAGGTGCTCAGATCCCCAGGGCAGAGAATCTGTGAATAGTGACTTTCTTTTAAAAGGGACAATACAGAAAGAGGAGGAAGTGGAAGGGGGGACTTTGTAGAAGAGAAACCTGACACACTGTCCTTAGCAGGGTGACGAAGGCCAGCACGGAGAAGCACGCGCTTGCTGTCCTTTTCTTCCTTTGGTCTAAGCTCTTCCTCTTGAAATGCTTTAAGTCTCCAGTACAGACGTCTCTCTGCTATCGGTTTACTTTTATTTTATTTCAATTTTGTATTTATGTGTAGGCATTTGTGTCTGTGTAAGTGTATGCCGTGTGAGTGTGGGTGCTCTTGGAGGCCAGAAGAGGGTGTCAGATCCCTTGGAGCTGGAGTTTCAGGCAGGTAGGAGCCCCCATTGTGGATGCTGGGACCTGAACAGGTCCTCTAGAGGAGCAGTTCATGCTCTTAACTGCGGAGCCATCTCTCCAGCCCCACCAGTTTAGTTTTAAAACCTGATACACATGGTGGCAAACAGCAGCTGCTTAGTCAGCTCCCTCCTTCTTCCCAGTGTACAGCCACTGTCCTATGTAACCTGATCCCATCACCAGTGTCCTACCCCTGCCCATAGGTGGTGATGCTTAGGTCAGTTTCTTCTCATCTAGATTTGCTTTGGTTCCTCGAATTCTCTGTAGTCGTCCGCAGACTGCTTAAGACCAGTTAGGAGTCCCACAAGATGGCAGCTGCAGACATACAAGAAGCTTTACAAAGTGGTTCTTAGCAGGGTAGTTACTTGGACCACAGAGTACTGAGACTGAAATGCTAAGAACACTTCCACGGGGTGGAGGTAAGGAAAGAATTTCTTAGAAAGTTTCCAACAACAACCTAAGCTTGACCCCTCTATTTACATGCATGAAGGCAGATGTGGCTCAGGTTGAACATATACTTTCCACTTTGTGTTTACAAATCCCTGTGCTTTTCATTTTTTGTATGTGTGCATGTGCCTGTTCATGTATGTGCTAGTGTGTGTGTGTGTGTGTGTGTGTGTGTGTGTGTGTGTAGCAGTCCAGCAGGTAACCTTGGTTATTGTTTCCCTGGCTAGCCAGGGCTCTTCAGACTTCACTTCTCCAGTGCTTGGATTACATACCTACAACGCCATGCCTGACTTTTTATGTGGGCTCTAGGGATCTAACTCAGGTCCTCCCATTTCTGCAGCAAGGACTTCACTAACCAGGCCACCTCCTTATTTTTTAAAAAAGAATTGCTGGGGCTGGAGAGATGGCTCAGCGGTTAAGAGCACTGACTGCTCTTGCAGAGGACCCAGGTTCAATTCCCAGCACCCACATGGCGGCTACCAACCGTCCTTAAGTCCAGTTCTAGGGGAATCCAAAGCCCTCTTCTGACCTCCGCGGCATTGCACGACATGGGTGCTACATGCAGGCGATACACTCATACATATAAAATAAAAAATAAATAAAATATTAAAAAAAATTGTTATGCTTCTTCATATCTGAAGAGCCCACCCTGGGTATCTGGGCCAACTCCCCAGGCCATTAGGCCTCTGCAATCAAGGCATGCTAGAAGCCCCGAAGGAAGGGCCCAGCCTTGAACATGAATTGTGGGAGATAATTTCATAGTATGTTATAGTGGACTTCAGATGGTTTCCATCTCAGAGAAAGACAAAGTCAGTTTGATAAAGTGCAGGTAGTTGTCAAATTGTTTATTTGCCATTCAAACTAGTTATAATATTGGATTTACAGAAGGAATCGCAGTTCAAAGCCCCTAGGCTGCTTCACATGGGCTGTGCACGAGGAGGGAGGTGGGCCATCTGACTGTGGAGTGCCTGCCATCCTGGGCTATTTAGGAACACCTTGAAGGGTTCTGGGGCATTCCTTCCTGTCTTGTCAGCTTTTAAGACCCGAGCTTGCCAGCTTCCCCTCAGAGGGTGTTCAGAATGTCAGTACCAGGGAGAAAGAGGCCCACACACCAATCTCGAGATGCCTTGTGACCACATCTAACAATTGCCATGCAAGTAGACAGTAGATAGAGGCTGAGAAACTTCATTTTCTGTGTGGATGGTATTTTTTCGATTGATGTATTATACTCTCATTTCAATTTGGAAGTTTATTTTTTTTCCATTGATTTTTATACATTTAGAATAACACAAATAACCAACAGTTCTTTTATGGGCTTTTTTTTTTTTTTTTTTTCCACATTCATTTCCCCTAGAACAAAAGGTGAACTTAAAAAAAAAATAGAACCATGCTATTAGCTGTTTATAAAAGTGAATAAGAAGTAGCTTTTTTTAAAAGTCTAAAATAAACAAAGTAGAGGGAAGCATTTTTCTTCTATAGTATTCAGAGAACAAAAGGAAAAATCCTTAGAAACACAAAAAAATTGAAAAAAGTTATTACAGGCATTAACAGTATTTTATAATGAAGCTTGAAATCTATTTACATACATAAATACAATTGAGTTTGTTGATGCAACCCTTCTGGGGGGTGGGGAAAGACAAATGATCGAGGGAAGAGATTCCCCACAAGTAACCAACCAACAGCAACAACAACAAAAAAACCCAAATAAATGTATACGGTAGGGTAAACAAAAAGGTATTTTGTTCAGATGTAAAAAAGAATGTTTTCTGAATTGTTGTCAAACCGTTTATTTTTATGTATAAAAGATCCCCCAAATGTCACCCCCCCCAACCCCATCAAAACCAAAAATCACTGACTGTCCGGGAGAAACAGGTATTTCAAGAAAGAAATCTGCAATCCTAAATTGCAGGACATTTGAGAGCAAACATTGATTTTCTTTCCAGTCAGAGCACTTCTGTTCCTCTGCACACACTCTGTTCCTGATGCAAAGGGTGCAGACCTGGACCTCCTGTGTTCTGGACATTTGGTATGGGGTAGGGTGTGTGTGCATGCTACTTCCTCACAAAAATATCAGGAGGAAGTGGGGCTTGGAGGAGGAGGAAAGAAAGAGTTATTGGGGAACACAAAGGGAAATACATTTTCAGATAGTGAGGAAAACGGAAGGAGCTGACATTTGTGTCCATGTTAAAACCATGAACAGGGGCATGACGAAACAGTAGAAACGGCTCATTTCATTTTTTTCTTCTCTTGGGCCAGTGCTCCCAGATAGATCCAGTTATTACACAATTGGCCTCTGGGTCTTACCTGAAGACGGTGAATGAAGAGACACTTTGATTTACCTAACGGCAATGAATGCAGTTTCTCAGGTAGAAATAAAACAAAACTAAGCAAATTCGTTGTGTGAAGTCTATTGCCAAAACAGCTGTTTCTTTTTTTTTCTGAAATTATTAAATACTGCTTACGCAGGGCAGTGTTTCTGAAACACTGAATGACCAAGCCAGAGAGTCTACCACAAACCCACAAGCCCTCTTCACACATGGTTTTGAGAGTAAAGGTTCAATGTGTGAGATTATCTGATTCCCCTCTTAGGGTTAGAGTACCTTCAGGTATCAGAATTAAAGTGAAAAAATATTATTTCCTTCATCTTTCCCTAGCATTTTTTTCCTCAGATTGGATATGGTAACACACATTGAAAAGAACATTTAATTTTTGAAAAGTAAACTAACGGTCCTTTTCAGAAATTAAATTTTTATTTTTCTGACACTTGATGGTAATTTAGCTGCAACATTGTACTGTGGGATAACAAATGAAACTGAAGGGCGGAAGGAGTTATGTCTAAAATTAAAATGAATATATTCTGAGTTTCTCCAAGACCTGCTACAGCTCTTCTCTAGATAAGAAAGACCTGCCATCACACGCTGCTTTACTTTTAAACTCCTACCAAAGTGCTGCTGCATCTGTGTAAAACAAATAATCAATACATATATATATATATAAAACTCAAAAACAAGTTGTCTTTTTAAATAAGTCCAGCTGTTGTTGCTGCCTGCAGCCAAAGATCTAATTTGAATGCTTAACTTTATAAAATAAAAATCAAACACTGTTCTGAAGTCCTGCTTTCAAACACTCTTCAGAGTTGACCTGATAAGATTTCAACTAATTTAAGAGGTACATTAATAACAACCAGATCATTTTGAGCACACATTTCAAAAATCAGCAGTTAGTATTTATGAGTTGTAGAACAACTGCATTCTGACCAAGTCCTCCAATTAAAAAAACAAAAAACAAAACAAAATCCCCAAAAAACAAAACCAAAAACCAAAAAATAAACCAAACCCAAAACCAAAAACAGTGCCATAAAATTTACAGTGACATCGGATACATTTGAATCTGAGCCATGGGCAGCAGAGACATGCATCTTTCCTGTCATGCTAGTGCACAGATCAAGTGCACACACCCAAAAGGGCAGGGGTCTCAGCCTGGCGGAAGCAACTCAAAGATGCTGGTAAGCGAGCAGCTCACGATAGGGCTCTCGCACACGGTGGTGTGGTGTCTCCTGGACTGATTCCGCTAATTTAGGCAAAGGGAAATCGGCTCTCCCAAAGTTTGGAGGTTTACCTTCTGAAAAATTCGGCCTTTGGACTCCCAAGGTACCCAGACTTTCCTAACTTCTGCCCTCAGCTTTGGGGTATGGCCACGGGTTTTCTTTGCATCAATGAATGTTTTGTATTAATGGGCGATAGTTTCCTGCTACTCCTGAATTGAGTGGTTTAAGAATTCCTATTTATTGATTTGGCTCCCAAGTAAAAACTGCTTTCCCACACAGCTTACTTTGGACGTGTTCTGTTATAAAGCCTGCATGAAATGATCAGAAGACGGTGGGTCAAGCACACCTCCAGAGAGAAACAAAATCCCCTTCAGAGGTGTAATCATTGGCACCTGTCTGAATCCTTGGGACCAGCTTTTAACCTTTTCTTTTCAAAGGGAAGGAGCCAGGTATGAGACCCTTTGTTGAGCCTAGCAGAAAATTTCATACTTGTGATCTTTGGAGTGACCCTCAGTGTCTAAAATCCAATTAAAAACATTGCTGCATTAGCTACCAACTTGTTTGAATAACATAAAAGGGAGTTTAATGTAAACAATATTTCTAGATAACCAAGCAATCACATTACCCATCCATTTCTCCCAGCCATCTTCAATGTGATACATTTAACTTTGGCTATTATAAAGAAAAATGTAGTACTTGATATTTTTTCTTAATATAAGTACATTTAAATAATTAAAAAAGTATCAACACATAAGTAAATGTCTGAACATCAAGATATATAAATATCTAGGAATTCCTTGTGGGTAGTTAAAAA